>NW_007733949.1:5162-98031 GCF_000696425.1 Galeopterus variegatus
TGGAATATTACTCAGCTATAAAAACGAATGAAATACTTGAGAGAATAATATTGAGTGAAACGAGTCAGGCAGAGAAAAAGAAATTCCACATGTTCTCACTCATTGGTGGGAGCCAAACAATAAACAAATTAATTCACCCACATACACACACACACAAAAAAAACCGGGTGTGGGGGGGAAGAAGATATAACAAATATACTTTTTTGAAGTTGTTACAACAAGCAAAAGGAAAGGACATTCTTGGGGGGGGAGGGGAGAGGGGGAGGAGGGAGGGAGGTGTCTGTGATGGGCCATAATAATCATATACATTGTATATTGACAAAATAAAAATTTAACGAAAAAAAAATCAATTGATCAGAAATGTGTGGGCTTTCTATCCTGTTCCATTGGTTGATGTGCCTGTTGTTATGCCAGTACCACGCTGTTTTGATTATAAACGCTTTCTAATATATTTTGAAATCAGGGAGTGTGATGCCTCCAGCTGTGTTCTTTTTGATTAAGATTGCTTTGGCTATTCAGTTAACCAAATACACTTGGTTTTTAGGGATATACAGAAGAGAGTGATTCTCAACCAAAGAGGATGAAGATAACAGGGCCTGATGGGGACTTAAATTAGTAAAAGGTTTAGAAACACCAATTCAAGTTCAACCCCTTCATAATATAAATAAAAAACCTAAGATCTGTTAGACCTGTAAGATCTTTGAGGAAAGAAACTGAGTTTTGTCTACCAAAATGCATTGTATAGTAACCAATCAAAATAAAAACTTGTATGAACGAGAAGTTAAAGAGTTTACCGAAGGTCAAAAAAAAAAACTAGTTAGTGTCAGAATTAAGCTAATGACATATATCTCACTTGGAGATCTTATCCTACCTCACTTTTACGAAATGGTCCCATTCCCACTAGGCTAAAGGCCCAGAAAAAGATTGGTGAAGGTTGCTCCTCAGGCAGCACACTCTTTACTGGAAGGTTGCGTGTAGGAGTATTAATACAGAGTGTTCTTATGATCTTGGAAGAGAGCAGGGAGTTCCGAAGCTAAGATGATCCTTCAGAGTTATGCTGAGTTGGGTCAAAGAGATTGAGTCTATAGACATACATGACAATCAGTCATTGGATCTGGGCAAACCCAGGAAGAGGTATGACCTTGGGTGAGCTGGCTCCATTCAACCTAGGCAATCCAAGTGGAGGCTATGTGTTGTAAAGAATAATTATATTACTTAAAAATGGGTGGTTTGTTTAATGAAGCCAAAAGTCGGAGTGGAGACGGGGGACAGAGTTGTTTTTCCTTTTTCATTCTATGATCTCAGAGCACCAACTATCCTAGCAGGAAAAGACAAGGCAGAGCATAGTCAGCTGCCTGCCTCCAAAACCCAGTGCCTGTTTTATGAAGTGCTAGCTCTGTATTGGGACAGAGCGACATACGCAAGGGAGCCTTGAAGAGGAGGAAAACCGGCAGGTCGGTCTATATAACCCCAAAGGGGTTTTTTTTAATAAAAAAAAAAAAAAACGGAACTCTGTAAATATTGAATTCCAAGGTTTACACTGAAAGTTTTGAGACTGGACTCAGAGAGAGGTGAAATACTAGTGGTTGGGAATGAGGTCAAGGCTGGCTGAAGTAGACCACAATCCTCGGTGAAAATATATAGCTCCCACAGTTAGTTCAGTAGTGTACCAAAATATTTGCCATTTAAAGGCTTAAAATATACCTCATGAAATAAGACATGAACGCAAACAGTATCATACAAGTTTCGTTGCTATTATCCTGTTGCTGTTGCTGTAGGGAAGGTAAGAGGCTACGCATCCTCTTCGGATGCAAGTTGTTTGCAGTCCCGCTCCAGTTACCGTTTTTGTGGGCGTAGAGAGGAACTGCAGTGCGGTTAGCTCTCCTAAAGTAACAACGACAGCCCTGCCCTCTACCCGTCACCTTAAACCCAACCCCCAACAGGCGCAGAGCCTCCGCGAACAACTTAGAGCCAAGTGCTGCGCAAGCGCAAGAGTTCTCATTAACCACGCCCTCTCCGGGCTGCTCGTGGAATTACTGTCGTCTTTACCCTTAACAGCTTTGGTTGTCGGACTCTTGGTCAGGTTCATTTTTCCCCCTCTGTTGTTGAAAGTCACTTTGCCTAAAGTAGGAGTTGCTGTTTGAGGGTAAATGTTGCTCCTCCCACTAAGTTACCACTTTGCTCTTCGAGGCGGGACGCGTCATTACGCCAGCCAGTCCTGACAGGTGTAAAAAATAAATTGCCATATTGTAGAGAATATTTAAAATACGCCAACTTAGTCACATTATAAAATTACTTAAATGTAAAATGCTTCCCTGTTTCACACTATATCTTTGATAAGACACAGAAGACGTTTTACTTTCCCATGCCAGTGAGGTAGCATTTTTATCTATTAACGAGGACCTGTAGTAAGACGCAGCGCATGCGCGAGCCTTCCGGCAGCTCTAAGGCGCGTGAGAGGCCCGAGTTCCGACCTGCCTTGCGCTCTCCAGCTAAAGTGGGAGAAGGCTCGGTCTGCGGCCGCCATGGGGAAGGTGAATGTGGCCAAGTTGCGTTACCTGACCCGGGATGACTTCAGAGTCTTGACCGCGGTAGGAAGCCCGCTGTTTCCTTCGCCCTTGCCCATCCCCACCGCGCGTCTTTTTCCTGTTTCTCGAAGTTTGCTGCGGTTTGAGCGGGCGCGCTGTGGGCCCTGGGACGTGGCGGAGGCTGGGAATGTGAGAAAGAGCACCAATGAGTCGGTCTTTTAAAAACCTTTTGTTTGGGAGTTTATCTTCCCCCAGACAGAGCAAAGGTTCCCTCTTCTGATCTTTTCGTTCCTTTCTGCTCCCCTTTTCCTTGTGCTCAAGAGACACACTCGCATCTGTGGCCTGGGAAACTTCTCCGACCGTGGGCTTCCGACCAGCTGAGAAGGTTTAAGGTCCCTCCTGAAGAGCGTTATGGGTATCATTGAGTTCCCCACTTGCAGACTCAGTCGCATAGCGTTCCTTCTGAATCATTCTACCAACAAATATTCGAGTTTTAGTAGCAACAAATGTTTGTTTAGGTTTTAGGGGTTCAACGGGGTACAAAATAGACGAGGGAAAGGAGACAAGTCATTATTAAGTAAACTATTAAATAATATTAGGTAATAAGTGTTGTGAAGATAACGGAATGTTATGAAGATGATAAAGGATAACGGAATAGAAAGTATGTACATCTGGGGGGTGGGGCGCAAGTGCTGTCTCTGAATTGTGTAGTCAGTGATTGCCTGGATGCAAGAATCTTGTCTGTTTACTGTTGTAACCAAAATCTACAAGGTCTTTCTTTTAAAAAAAAAAGTTCCAGATCGTGTTCTGTAGAGCCTTGCGGGCTTAGTAAAGAGGGTGGGGGAAACCACTGAATGTTTTTGAACAAGGGAGTCACACAAGTTTATTTATGGCCTTAGTCTTATAGCACAGAGATCAGTACATAGATCTAGTCATTTGCAGAATAAAGCAATGCATTTATTCAAGAGCCATTATCTTTTGATAAGGAGTGAGCCCCATGATAAGGACTACCTGTATTATGTAATTATGTGATAGGACGTTAGTCACACCGATTTTTATATTATTTTAATTCTTCATGTTTTGGATTTTTGAAATTAGTCTTAAACAGGTAACACCTAAGGACTAAACTATTAAGTGCGAAATCAGTATGAAATTAGGAAAACACTTTTCTTTCTGTCTCCTGTAGATCCTTCAATTCAGCTGGACTTTCTCTAAATACCTACTGTCACCTCTGAAAGATACTTTCCTTGTCTGCTTCCTCGGTACATTCACTCATTCCTTAATGCCTCTGACAGAAATAAGAGAGTCAAGAGGAAGAGTGTTGGAGGCTGGGGGAGGCAGGGACAAGGCATGGAAAATGAGTTAAGTTTAAAATGTGATGTTTTGGTGGGATATCAAAATGACCCCTGATTTATCTTCTGAAACTTCAGCTCTGCAATATTTAAGTTCTTTCTGACACTCACCAAGGAATGACTTATTCATTAAATATAATATTCCAGTCTCAGTTAAATATCAGTGTTGGTACCTTTCCTTGACTCTCTTCCATGTAATGTCTTTGGCTCTTCCCATGCCAGCAATCGTTTGACTAACTGCTCTTACCTTTCAATACGAATTTCCCCTAAAATTCTTTCCCCCACCCTTCATTTTTCTTCCATTGTCTCTTCTTGTTGACTGTATCCACTTCACAGCTTTATCTCTCACCCCTGTCAAACACTTGACAATTTTTTCCCTGTAAGTATGACTTTATTACTAAGTACAGATCCCTTTCCAGTTTTCCTTTAAACATCTTCATTTGACAATATGTGCTCAAACCAAATATATCAATTTTGTCTATTCCATTTCTCCTTTCTCAAACTCCACCAAAAATAAAAAGTAATATATTTTAAAAACTTGTTTTTGTTTAAATTAATTTTATTTTACTTCTCAAAATACATTGTACTTGATTTTCATGCCCCCTTACCCGTTCCTCTCCCCCCGTCCCCCACATTGTATCTGTGCATTTGGCTTAAATAGTTCAAGGAATTTCTGTGGTTATTCTGTCTTCTTCCCCCCCCCCTTTATTTGTTTGTGTGTTTATTTATTTTTAGCTCCCACAGATAAGTGAGAACATGTGGTATTTCTCTTTCTGTGCATGACGTGTTTCACTTAATATAATTTTCTCTTTAATTTCTGCCTTCCATTACTACTGCTACTACCACATGCCCCATTTGGTTGTATTTTCTCTGAGCTGGACTGCTGTCTTAGTTCTACAGTACTTCAGTTTTTGCCCTCTCCAAACCAATTTGCATATTCCTGTTAGATTAATGTCCTTAAAGTAACTGTTCATGAATCTCCGTTGCTTAAACATATTTAAGAGTTTTCTGCTTTCCTCTGTATACAATATAAAACTCCTTGGTCTACGTTTCCGGGCTTTCTATATCTTAGAAATGTTTTCCAGCCTTCTTTGCATGAACTCTACATGCCATCCCATCTGAGCTACCACAGTACTAGCTGTTCCCTATACTCAGTACTTTGTTGTATGTATGCCATTTCCAAATCCTTTTTTTTTCTTTCCATGATATCTCCTTGTCTGCTTTCTCTATATGTCCACATTTCTGAAAGTCAATCTGAAGTGTCGCTTCTCCCTTGAAACGGATCCCTCAGCTAGAAGTATTCTTGGTCTTCCCTAAGCTACATCTTCTTTTAGCACTTTTCCTACCTTCTAATAAAGTTAAATATATACTTTTTTTATTTCCACAATTAGATAATAAATTCTCCAGGGGTAAAGAGTATATATATATATATATTCATCCTCCACAATGCCTACATACAGTTCTTTTTCATTAAATACCTGTTAATAAATATCTGTAGTTTTTTACAGACACACGTTTAGATGTTAATAAGTATATTAGGATTCACTACATGTCATTAACTATGTCAAGCACTCACACAATTTCTACCCTTGAAGCAAAGTAGAGACAATATGAAATTAGTGTTATATATTAAACTAAATAAAAATATGTTTAGAGAAGGGAGTAATTATGTCTCAGAATTAGTTGCAGAATTGCATGATCAGGAAAGTTTCAAGGAGAAGTTAATTTCTTAGCAAGGTTTTGATAGACAAGGCTTTGTGCTGATTATGATTATATAAAGATTCCTTTAATTTCAGGTTGAAATGGGCATGAAGAACCATGAAATAGTTCCCTGCAGTTTGATTGCTTCTATAGCCAGCCTTAAACACGGTGGCTGTAATAAAGTTTTAAGAGAATTAGTGAAACATAAACTCATTGCCTGGGAGCGTACCAAAAGTAAGTATTGTGACGCACCATTTGTGGTTTTTAGATAATTAGTTTCCCCCAGAGTAGGCATTCCAAAAGACAGGAAGTGGAAGTTGCCAGACTAGGAAAGCACTAGATCAAGAACTGACGCAACATATTTCTGCCGTATTCTATTGGTCAAAACAATCACAGGGCTCAACCATATCAAAGGGAGTGGAAAAAGAGGAGTAGCAAGGTCACACTGCAGAAGAGCAAGTAGGATAGAGAGATTGTTGCTGCCTTCTTTGGGAAATAAAATTTGCCACAGGACTGGAGAGCATTACTTCTCAAACCAGCTGAGGTGAGAGGTTGAAAAAATTTATCCGTTCAGATCCTTATAAAAGTATTTACATGCAGAAGGTTTGAGATGGAGGGCAGGTAGAATTGGAATGTGATAGGGGCCTTATCCAATTGCAGTTTAAGTAACTTATTTTTGAAATTTTAACAAGAACATATAGCATCGTAAATACATTTTTAGGGCCTTTTCCAGGTCTTTTTTGGAAAAAGCCTGTGCCCTGAACTTAAGCTATTTGCTCCACAGTAAACCATGCTTCTAATTGCAGAGATTATGATTTTTACCGTAAAAATCATATATATAGCACACTTTTCAATAAAAATTTAACATCTCTCTTAAGAATGTAAATATCATGATGATTTAATAACCACCATCATTTGTATGAATAAACTCTTCAAGAGATTGCATTTATATTTTTTATAGTTCTTTTTGAACTAATTTTTTTCTTTTTTCCAAAAGAATTTTATTCCAAAGAAATATATTTAATGCTTGCTATTATTTGATCAAATACTGTCTAATACTTCTTATAAACAGTAGAAATATTGTTGTATGCAAAAATGTGTGTATTTAAATTTTTGTTCATTTTAAATTTTCTGTTATAAATTTTTATATTTTAAAAAATTATGTTTTTCTGGAATGAAAAATTATCACAATTATAATTTGTACTTGATTGATCAAAACAACATAAATACATTACATATTTTAATAACTACATTTTATCAATGCAAAAAAAAGTACTAGAAAAATGAAATGGATAACAGAAATATAAAAACAGGCATAAATTTTTGGTCAAATTAATATAAAGTTTCTGAACTTAAACACTGCCTTTTTAGTTCCTTTATCTCATCACAGACACATTCAGACTGGCATTGGACACACTTTGAGTAACAGTACACTAGAGAAGAAATACAAATTATAGAAAGAAATTGGAAACTTGTAAGCCTGGGTAGTTTATGTTTTTCCAACTAAGACTTCCCATCTTTCAATTCTTATGATTTGAACTCATGTGACCTGGTAGCACAATGTAACTAAAGTATGGTCTTTCTCATTTGATTTTGTCTAGCTGTCCAGGGCTATCGGTTGACAAATGCAGGCTATGATTACCTAGCTCTGAAAACGCTTTCTTCCAGAGAGGTAGTTGAGTCTGTTGGAAACCAGATGGGTGTTGGGAAAGAATCAGGTAAGTGCTGATAGTACTATTGAAAGTATATTCTTTGCTTTAGTTTATATTTCCCCTTGAGAAAGTATTTCTCTTTTAATTTTTCCATTTTTTCCAACTAACAGTAAATTGGAAAGTTGTTTGGAAGCAATACAAATTATGAATACCCTTAGTTTTTGTAGGCTATGTTTTTTCCTTAAGTCCATCACTGAAAGTCCAATTATTCCAAGAATTAATTTTCCTCTCGTAACTGAAATCTTTGGCAAATATTTTATTTGGTCTTACTTTAGATCTGATAAATTACACATTTGTAACAGTTACTATGTACCACAAGGAAGTACTAGAAGACAATGAATATTTAAAAACCACAAACACATTTTTCTATCACAGCAATATGATCAGCAAAGCAAAGATAAGTATGTGTGGAACACAGGAAGAAAAGTATTCTAAAATAACATTGAACAAATACTTGTTTGTTTATTTATTCTCTATGAGGAAGACGGGTAGGAATAAGGTACAGGGAATGATTTTCTTTATACCATACCATCTTATATACTGCTTTTTATCCTATGTAGTTTATACTGTATTGTTTCATTATCTAAACTGAGGAAGCAAAACTAAACTCAGAAGTAAAAGAATTATTAGGAAGCCTACCCCAAAGAAGGTTGCTGTGGTACTTTATATGGTTTGCATGTCTCTTGTATTTATATTCAAGAGTATGGTATATATTTAAGAGATAATGTGAGAGTACTAAATACAGTACAGTGTGTGTGTGAATGTGTATAGAAAATATATAAACAAGTAATGAAACATTCCCTTTGGGGTAGTCTTCCTGTTAATTTTTTTTTTTTTTTTATAGCCAGTCTTAACTTTGCTTTTGAGTATAAAATCATGAATTGACTATTACAAATATTCTAATAATATATATACAAGAGCCAAGTCATAATGAAATAATAATTCAATTTTTAAAAATTTTTTCTTTAAATTTTTAAGACATTCATTTCATGGCAAAATGATAAATAGTACAAAAGAAGGTACAGTAGAAAGTAAATCTTACTCCAAACCCAGGTCTCAATCTCCTGTTATTACTTCCCAAAGCTAATACTCTACTGATTTCTTACATATCCTTCTAGGAATTTTCTATGTAAATACAACTATATTTATATGTACTAAGGATACATTCACTTATCTTTTTAATTACAAGTGAAAGCGAACAGTACTCACTATTCTGTACCTTGGTTTTTATCCATTTGATGCATCCTTGATATCAATTCACATCAGCAGATAGGTCTTTCTCATAGTCACAGAGTATTGTGTTACATTGTACAGATGCTTCATATGTGATTTTACCAGTTCCCAATTGTTAATGGTCATTTAAGTTACTTCTGGTCTTATATTTGTAAGTGGTGATGCAGTGGACATGCTTGTACAGATGTCTCGATGCATATGTGCAAATAAATTTGTAAATACATTCTTAGAAATTGAATTATTGAAGCATGTATTAGTTGGCCAGGGCTGTTCTAGCAAAATAACCCAGATTGAGTGGCTTAAACAAGAAAAATTTATTTTCTCACAGTTTTAGAGGGTAGAAGTCCAAGATCAAAGTTTGGTTTTTCCTAAGTTTTTACCTTGGCTTGCAGACCGCTGCCTTCTTGCCGTGTTCTCACATGGCCTTTTCTCTGTGTCCTTGGTGTCTCTTCCTCTTCTGATAGTCCTATTGGATTAGGGCCCCACCCTTATGACCTCATTTAACCTTAATTACCTCTTTAAAGGCCCTGTCCCCAAATAGTTATATTGGGAGTTAGGACTTCAACATAGGAGGAACCCAATTCAGTTTATAACAGGACAAAAGGTACGTACATTTAAAATTTTGATATTGCCAAATTTCTCTCCAAAAAGTTTGCACAGATTTATAACCCCATCAGCAATGTGGGACAGAGCTTGTTTCTTAATAGAAATGTAATAATTAAAATTTCCTCATGAGTAGTCAGAACATGTTCTAAATGTTAGTATTACAAATAGTAGCCTGTTTTGATAGTTGACAAACTACTTGTTTAAAGAGCTCCGTTTTCTTAATTATAGTAATATATTCTAACAACTATTACTTATCAAAGCAGTTGAAGAATTGAATTTTATGTTGTTGAAGAGGAAGATATTAAATCATTTCTCTCACATATAGGACATTAAGGAACAATTAGATGTTTTCCTACTAAATCGAGTGTTTTGACATGGTAGATATGGGTATTAAGCACCTTTGGAAGAACCTTTGACACGTTGCATCTCTGCTTTCTTTTGTAGGAGATAGTAATATATTTCGGCTTGTCATTTTGGATTGTAATTAAAGTAAAATGGTAAACATGCGATATGAAGAGTTTTTCTGAATAAGTATTCCTAGTTATATTAGGAAATATAACATATGGTACAAAAAAATTCAGAGCTAAAATTGTTTTAACTTATTGAAATAAAAGTGTAATAAAGATCCTTTTAAAATCTTGGCTCTAGATATTTACATTGTTGCAAATGAAAAAGGACAGCAATTTGCATTAAAGCTTCACAGACTAGGAAGAACCTCCTTTCGAAATCTGAAAAACAAGCGTGATTACCATAAACACAGGCGTAACGTGTCTTGGCTATATTTATCTCGTCTCTCTGCCATGAAGGAATTTGCTTATATGAAGGTATTTTTAAATAATTTTACATTTTTTAATCAAATAATACAAGGCCTTAATAATGAGTAGTAGTCTGTTGCCCCATCCTCTCCCTAATTCCACTCAGTCCCT
Source organism: Galeopterus variegatus (assembly GCF_000696425.1). Classification (NCBI taxonomy): domain Eukaryota; kingdom Metazoa; phylum Chordata; class Mammalia; order Dermoptera; family Cynocephalidae; genus Galeopterus; species Galeopterus variegatus. The sequence continues at coordinate 15,221 of NW_007733949.1, forward strand.
ACAGATTAATCACTCTATTGATGATTTATGTTACTTTTCTAGTGATTTCTATCTATGTGAAGGTATTTTTGTTATTAATACATAAAGTCAGCATGTATTCTATGGTATTAAATAATTAATAGTGTAGTTCCCTCACAAATTTGTGTGGGGGGGTATATATTCAATATATATGCCTATATATATGTCTATGCCAGTGAAAACACCAGATATTTACTATCTGTAGAAACCTTAGTGTCTCAGATAAGTTGACTAGTTTTTGTTTTTTCCACATAATGGAACAAATTTCAATTTACAAATCTGTAAGTGTATTAAAAATGGTAAAAATCAGTAGTTTTTAAACTTTCACCTTCAAAATTAAGTTCAGCATAGATTTGTTAAATATCTTTAATAATACCCAAGTTAAATATCTTCAATAATAACTAAATTAAAAGAAAATAACATTGTGTTTTTATTATTCTGTCCAGTAGGATTTGTCATAATTTTATCTTCATTTTTTTTAAAATTTGAATTATTGAAAATTGCTCCATTGTGTGAACAGTTGTTTTGGGGGAGTTTGTTATTCTTTGAATAGGTTACTTTAATTCATATGCTTAAATTTTTAGTAATCGTGGGAGAATTTTTAAGGCAGTATAAATAATTGTTACTGATACCATACATTTTATGATTTTTCTTGTCTTATACTAATTGTTTGCATTCTATGATAATCAATCAGCAAGTAAGTAGCTTGGTAGGGATCAGTACACATTTTCCCAAAACTATATTAGGTATTTTCTCAGGGTGTTTATATTGAAGGTACAGGAATAAGATCTGGTTACACATAAATGGACTTCTTAAATACATTGATACTTTCCTAAGAGAAAAATACGATAAAGATTATAGCTTGAGGGTTAGGCTATAGCACAAGTTCTAGACAAATATTGGTAATCTTTAAGGTTATCATATGCTGTTGAACTGCTAAGGCATGTTCAAAATGGTCTCCATCAAGGGAAAAAGTAACTCTTTAAAAACAAAGCAAACAAAAATCTCTGATGAATGGGGAATAATTCAATTCCTGTCCACAGAAGGTAGGTAGACAAGTACCAGAGTAGTGTGAAGGTAAAGGAGTGGACACCAAAGGAATTAACAGTACAGTCTGTGTCTTAAAATTAGTAAGATAACACAAACACACATGAAACAAAGAACAGTTTTAAGAAAAAATTTGTGTTTGGAGAAACTTCAGTAGAGTGGAATAGTTGATGAAGGAAGACATTTCATGAAGTGAGTGAGAGTTGAGTGGAGTCATGAAAACTTGAGTATGATTTGACTTTGCAGAGGATCCAGTATAGGCAAAGATGTGAATGGATGTGAGCCCTGTGTGTATAGATGACATCAAGATGACTGTCCTGACTGTACTCCTGGGTGCTTATTGGAGAGAGTATTGGGAGAACTAGGACTGGACAAGTCAATTAAAGAGAGTTTTGAAAATTAGGAAAGGTTGTTCAGACTGAAATCAGTATTTACACCTATTACAGAATTTTTTTTGAATGGAGCATTGACACAAGCATTTTAGTCTGTTATTGGTACCTAGAACAGATTAAGTATGGTGATAAGAGCTGCAACACTGGTGGGGTGATGAGGCAAAAATGACAAAGGCCTACTTAGAAATGCTAGTAATACAAGTGGCAGAGGGTGTAAATCTAAGGTATTTTGAAGGAAGTAATAACAGGACTTGGTAAACAATAAGAAATTAAGCATAGGGGAAAAGATGTATAGATGATCTGAAATAACATTTGACTCGGACTACTATAGTATATATGTTTATCAAATAGTAGAGTTATATTGCATATTTTGGTCTGGAGCAAAAGGTCGGTGCTCTGTAAGCGAAAATGCCTGATCTATTGGAATGCTTCATTTCTTAATATGCCAAAAGACAGAGTATTTCCTAAATCACAATTTGTTTCTATTTGAATGTTTTGAGCACACTTCAACAAATGGCAGGGACTTTTCACACTCATTTTTGTATCCTTAGCACAGTGCATAATATTTTATGTATGTTCATTTTTGGTGGAAAAGTGAATTCAAGCAAATTTTAGTTTAAAATTTGTATGTACAGCTTACTCTATGCAGTGAATAAATAAGCCATGCGTAAATAATCATGTGTTAACTGTAATTTTATGAAGGCTTGTGTGTTTTTCTTCTAGAGTGAAAAGGTACATTTAGTTTTATTGTTCTTTAAAAAATAATGACCTCTTATGACAATAATGTTTTGCTATGTTTCAGGCATTGTATGAGAGGGAATTTCCAGTTCCAAAGCCAATTGATTACAATCGCCACGCAGTAGTCATGGAACTCATAAATGGTTATCCTCTGTAAGTATTCATTATTCTTGAAACCATGGATCCCAGTAAATGAATCTAAAGTTCAGTGTTTTCTTTTTTCAATAAATTTTTTTGGGGGGCCGGCCCGGTGGCGCACTGCTACAGTGCGCCGCTTGGGAGTGCTTTGGTGCTCCCGCCGAGGGTTCGGATCCCACATACAGACTGGCCGCTCACTGGCTGAGCAAGGTGCGGGCGCAACACCAAGGGTTGCGATCCCATTGCCGGTCACGAAAAAAGACAAAAAGGAAAAATAAATAAATAAAATAAAAATAAATAAATTTTTTTTTATTAATGGAATATTGCTACCAGAAGGCTAGAAATTGACTTAAAGAAGTAGACTCGAAGACAAATTGAAAACTCAGTTTTTATTCTGACAGTATGGACTTTGTAATCTCTGTGGTTCATTCATTCATTCATTCAGTATTTATTAAGAGTCTTTATGTACCACATACTTTTAGGCTCAGCAGTGAACAAATTTCCTGCCCTTGTGGAATTTAACATTCTGATTGAAGGAGACATGCAACAAATAACTAAATAAAGAAATAAACACGCATAGAAAGTACTAAGGTTGGAAGTAGGAGACTGCTATTTTACGTGGGGCATGACTTCAGGAAAAGTTTTATTAATAAGGTGAAACCTTATCAGTGCAGAAAGTTGAAGAGGGAGGAAACCGTGCAGATGGCTAACAACATTCCAGACAGAGAATTGCAAGTGCATAGGCCTTGGGGTGAGAGCAGTCCAGTGTAGCTGGAGCTGAGTGACTAAGGGGAATTGTAATGGTGAGATCAGAGAGGGAGCAGGTGACTACATCACTTAAGATTTGTAGGTTCATGTAAGGAATTTTTAATTTTGAATGAGATGGGAAGTCACTGGAGTGTTTTGAACAGAGAAGAGACATCATCTGACTAACACTTTAATAGGATCACTCTGGCTGCTATATTAAGAATAGACTCAGAGGAGACAAAGATGGAGTTAGGAAAACATATTAAGGGACTATTGTAATAATCTAGACAAGAGATGATAGTAGCTCTGATCACAGCATTAGTCATGAAGGTGATGAAAAGTGGTCAGATTCTGGATGTGTTTTGGTGGTGGAACCAACATGGTTTGTTTGGGACTGGATGTGGATGTGAAGGAAGGGGTGACTCAGTGATGACATCAAGTTTTCTGGCCTGAGTAACAAATAATTGGAGGAATAAAGTTGCCATTTACAGAAACTGGAAAGCAGCAGGAAGAGCAGTTTTGGGTTAGAGGATAGGGCAGAATCAGAGTTTCGGTTATGGACATGGTAAGTTCAAGGTATGTGGGAGTTTGGGGGAGAAGTCTAGGTTGAAATCAGTGTGTATATGGTATTTAAAGAAATGAGCCTAGGAGACATTACCAAGAGTGAGTCTGAATAAGAGAAAATAGGAAGTCCTAGGATTGACTTTTGAGGAACTCCAAAATTTAGAGGTCAGGAAAAAGATGAAGAACTAACAAAAGGCTAAGAAGGTGTAATCAGTGAGAAAGAATGAAAACCTAAAGAACGTGGTGCCCCAAGAGTTAAGAAAGTGTTTCAAGGAGGGCAGCGAGGCCAACTGACAGTCTGCATATGGTAATGACCTTTGGATTCAGCAACGTGGAAGTCATCGTAGTCTTGACAAGAGCTATTTCATTGGAATGAGATAGATGAAAACCTGTTCGAAATGGGTTCTAATGAGAGTGGTAGGAAAGAAGTTGGAAAAAGCACATGTAGAAGAGTTTGACTGTCAAGAAGATCAAAGAAAGAAGGTAGTACTGGAAAGAAATACAGAATCTAAGGTGAGGCTTTCTATTTATTTTTAATAGGTGGGATATATTATGTCAGTATGCTGATGGGAATAAGGAAAAGACTGCTGGGGATACAGGGAATGGAAGTAATATATGCGCACACACATACATACTTTTATTCATGAATGAATACAAATAACCTATTTTTATACTTGAAATACTTTCAGATGTCAGATACACCATATTGAAGATTCTGCATCAGTATATGATGAAGCTATGGAACTGATTGTCAAACTTGCAAATCATGGGCTGATTCATGGAGATTTCAATGAATTCAATCTCATTTTGGATAAAGATGACCACATCACCATGATTGATTTTCCACAGATGGTTTCAACTTCTCATCCCAATGCTGAATGGTATATGCTAAAATTGATTCTGGGTGTGTTTGTGAATGATATAATCATTTTTTATTCATAATTTTTCTATTTTGTAAAATTATCAAATGGGTCAATAACTGGTTTGAAGTGACTGGTGTTAATGTTAGAAAATTTTGGGTTTTTATTATATCCAACTATTAGGATTTTCCTCATAAGAGAATTTTTCTTATTCAGTATTTTAAAGGGGAAAAAATGTATTTTAATTTTTAAAACCTATTTGATAAGCTTATGCTGTGTGTGTATTGGAAATCTGAAGAAATTGCCTATCTATTTTATTTATATAAACCGTAATGAAGATGGCATCAAAAGAATTTGAATTTCTCTGTTGTAAATCACAGACTTTCAAAAGTCAAATTTTCTTAGCCATGGGCCCTTTGTTCAAACAGACATTTAGATTAGAAGCCCAATTTTTAAAACAGATAAAAAGCCTGCTCAGAAGTAGGGACATGGTAAGGGGAACCCTGGAATCACCATATACTTTTGCCTTTCTCCTTTTCTCTCTTCTCTGTGGTTACCTCCAATAGAGCTTAACCAAGCATAACTCAGTCTTGATGGCCTGAGTAAAAGTTGTGGTTTTGGACTGGATTCAATAGCCAGACCAATGATAATTATCTGTCATGTCATTTTTAGCTTAATAGGATAGAATTCACGTAAAACTCCATCCCTGACACAGGGCAGAATCACCTTATGTACTGTGATAATCATATTTTTCACATTACTTAACCAGTTAAACTGACCAAGTTGTGAAATATGACCTTTTCCTTTATTTGCTTGTATTCTGTGATGCAATTATGCGTAACCAAATTAAGGGTAAGTGTTTTTTTGTATTCCCTATTCAAGGCTTATGAGAAAATTCTTATTCCTAAAGTACAAACTGGTATGATTTATCATTTATATTATTTATAGAGTATATTCATTCTTACAGAGTTTGAGCGTGAAATAGTATGTGTTAAAGTGAAGCTTGTCTTCCTCCAGTTTCCATTAAAAATGTCTATACTTATGCTAAAGAAAGAAATGTCATTCAAAAAATAAATTTTAAAAATATTTCAACAAAATAATACTAAAAAGTTAATGCCTGGTACTTGGGTGGTCAATACTCTGTGGATGATGACTAATCACTATGTTTATTAATATGGAGTGACATAGTCACACAATAAAGGAACGTGGGAACTACCAGAGTTAGAGAAGGGATTGATGACAGATTATAACATTTCAAATTTAGGCTGCATTGTTCTATGGGAAGATATTATGATTTAATTTGAATTTTTGTGAACCAGTAGGGGGCAAAGGAGTTGTCCTAAGGGCTAAAAGTTGAGATATAAATAATCCTTGCTTCTGCTTTTGAAGAAGTTGTTGTCTGGTAGGGGAGGTGTGAACATATTTAAAATGATAATTTTTAAATTTATTAAGATTTTTCCCAGGTTGCCCTGAGAACTAAGACATGTCACTGTCTTCCTATTTCCATGTCATCCTGTCCTTAATTCTTCCTTACCTGGAAATGTTCTAGAGCATTGAATACGTTCCTGCTGCTTTGTGGTGGACAAAAAAACAACCTGATATTCAGAAGTTCTTCTACTCTGTCCAGATTAGCATGTCTTCAGATCATTATTTATAAGCCACAGCATTATTTCTCCTTTTATAATAGATTATGAAGGTACATCAACATAATCCAGTAGTCTCCAAACTTTTCCTTATGAGCCATTAGTCTCTTATCTTCAGCTTTCCCTGTTGACTAGGAGTTCTAATGGGTGTTGATGGGAAGCGTAGCCAGACAGACTGGGGACTAAAGAGGATAAGTGGAAACTTGCCTCCAAACTTTAGGCCCATAGTCTCCTTTCCTGGGCTTCACACTCATCTTCCCCTGTAGGCCCATAGTCTCCTTTCCTGGGCTTCACACTCATCTTCACCTAGTGTACCTTACCATGTACTAGGTAACAGTACGAGAAAACCTTGAGATTTCCTCAGATGATATCCCATTTTATCCCTTGAGATTTCCTCAGATTTTAGTTTTTTCGAACACACTCGCAACTGATTTGTATCATGTTTTTCTCCTTCATGTAAGGAACAGGAATACCATAATAAATAATAAGGATACTGTCATTGGCTAACAAAGAAAAAGATGAGCAACAAAAGCTGTATCAAAAATGATTCTTGCTTTTGCAGGTATTTCGACAGAGATGTTAAATGCATTAGAGATTTTTTTGTGAAACGTTTTGGCTATGAAAGTGAGCTTTATCCAACATTTAGTGATATCAGGTTTGTATTTGGCATTGCTTCAAATGATAAGACCCTTTAAGTATCTGATTTATTTAGATCTAAAAGTTAACACTTTTATTTTAAAAAATTTCCAAATATTGACCTTTGAAACATTATAATTAGGGTATTATTGCTCTATAGTTGAATATTATTGCTCTGTAAAATCACTGCTATTCAATTTTGGAAGGAACATATCTAGTTCCTTAGAAATTCAAGAACTTTTATTCTGTTTTGGATGCTGTGTAAATAACGTATTCGTTAGGACCAAAGCAAATGTTTATTGAAATGTGTTGTTCCTTCATTCAGAACAGGAGCTATCTTTAATGTGTTCTTGGGATATAATTATTATTTGGATTTTTGAAGTTAAATTTTCTCATATTTATTTTATACACTTAAGATATTTTCTAATTTGGGATGAGTCATAATTTAAAAGAAATCTTTAGCTCTCTTTGAAAGTTAATTTGGTAAGTAGATAGCAGCTGAAGTTGCTATATGAGGGTACTTAGAATTAAAAGGAAATACGAACCTTTCCATGAACTTTTTGTTTTTTTTTTTTTTTTTTTCCTTTTTGTTTTTTTTCGTGACCGGCAACGGATTGCAACCCTCAGTGTCGCGCCCGTACCGGACCGGGACCGGCAACGGGATCGCAACCCTCGGTGTTGCACCCGCACCTTGCTCAGCCAGTGAGCGGCCAGTCTGTATGTGGGATCCGAACCCTCGGCGGGAGCGCCACCGCGCTCCCAAGCGGCGCACTGTAGCAGTGCGCCACCGGGTCGGCCCCTCCATGAACTTTTTGAAGTACCCTCGGCTATGTTGCTTTTTAGTCATGTTATTTTATTCATAAAAGTATAGTTGGCATATTTCTTTTATGTTTATATAGCAAAGTCATTTAAGTATTACATTTTAGGCAAAGAAAAATCCTTAAAATATATAAACTATTAAACTCGCTTGAGAATCATACTTTATCAGAATAATAGATATTTATCCCTCCCAGGAAATTAATTTTTCTCTCTCTTTCAATGCTTGATACTGTTTTTTTCCTAGGAAGGAGGACTCTCTTGATGTTGAGGTTTCTGCCAGTGGCTACACAAAGGAAATGCAAGCAGATGATGAACTGCTTCACCCAGTGGGTCCAGATGATAAAAATATTGAAACAGAGCAAGGATCTGAATCCTCATTTTCTGATGAAGAGGTGTCAGAAAAAACAAACGTTTGTAGGTCAGAAAATGAAAGTGAATGGAACTCTGTAGATGAATCAGGTGGCTGCTGTTGCAGATCATCTGGATACCTTGAACAAATAAAGGAAGATAATTTATCAGAGGAGAGTGCTGATGTTCACAATTTTCAAATGACTGAATTCATTCATCCTTTAGAAGAAATAAAAGGACAGGTTGTTGAAAACAGTTCTGTAACTGAGTTGTCTGAGGAGAAAGATAGAACTGAAAATGATACCAGGCAAGATGGCCATACAGGTCAAGGAGAAATCCCTGCTGGCTCTGAAGAGTATGAAGATGAGTGCCCTCATTTGATTGCCTTGTCATTAAACAAAGAATTCAGGCCTTTCAGGTATATATTTCTGTTGATTGCTTTTTTACTTTAATCTTGAGATCAATACTTTCATCAGTTCTGATAAATGAATTTTTTTCCCAGGTGATAGGACAGAGTTGTATTCTGCCACTGTTATGTGTAAAATGAAAGCCAAATAACCTTTTTGTTGTTAAAACTCAAAATACCCTCCTTTTCAGTTGCCCTGATTCTAGGCAGCGTGTTGACTAAATTTCAAGTAATTCAGCCTTAAAGTGCAAACTGAGGACTTTCAAAGAATTAATGTAGGTGTCTTGATGAATCGATCAGGTTTTAGGTGGATGAGTTGTTCTTCATATATTTTTGTAATTACACACTAATGTATGCTTGAATTATATAAAGGCATGTAAATATGTAAAACATGTGCTTTCTACATAAAACAACTTCAGTGAATTTTCTCTGGTACTTTGAACCTTCTGTCCTTTGTGTACAGTTAAAATTATATAATGGTATTATGCTTTTCTTTTAAGAAGTTTTTTCCTTGCAAATATTAATGAATCAGGCTTACTTTAGATTAGCAAAAGTTGTAAAAACTTAGATTAGGGATAGCTTATCCAGAATCAAACTATAGTACTGATTTTATTTATTTCAAAATAGTAATATGACATTGGAAATTAGATCAGCAATAAACGTATTAAGCATTTTTCAATACATGTTTGGGCTTACATCTTAAGACTACCTTTATCTTTATAGTTTTGTTATGAAGCAAAACATGGGAATTGTGGGGGGGGGGTTTCCATATAGCTCTGTATCTTGAGTCTCAGGGCTACTGCTATTTGAATATTAAACTTGGAAAGTTAAAGCAGAAGCTTAAGAGAAAAAAGTGGGCTCAGTATTTTGATTAAGTGATTTTATTGGTCTGGGTTCTCCAGAGAAACAGAACCAATAGGATATTTGTTATAAGGAATTGGTTCATGTAGTTATGGAGGTTGGGAAGTCCCAGGATCTGCAGTCAGCAACCCGAAGACCTAGGAGAGCCAGTGGTGTAGTTCCAGTCCAAATCCAAAGGCCTGAGAACCAGGAGAGCCAAAAGTATAAGTTTCAGTTTGAGTCCCAAGGCAGGAGAAGACCAGTGTTCCAGCTCAAAGACAGGCAGCGAAAGCACATTCTCTCTTACTCTTAACCTTTTGTTCTGTTCAGGCCTCAATGGGTTGGATGAACACACACACACACACACACACACACACCCCTATGTATGTTTTCTTCTAAGAATGCAAAGGAAACAATAATTTGTTCTCACACTCTGGACACGTGTTGGGTAAAACTTTTATTATTCCAAGTAGAAGCAAAATATCAGGTGCTGTGAAAAAATATTAACTGTTAAGAGTTAATTTCCTCTGAGTTCTTATACATTGTATATATTAAAACTTTAAGCAATGTAAAAAACTAGTTCCCAAGGTTGTGGTTTTTTCTACTTCAGCAAAGCAGACATAGAGTATTGTCTGTGTGCCCACTATATCTACTATTTGGGAAGGAGGAAGAAAGTGTCTCAAAAATTTAGATTGTGAGAGGCAGATTTGTATAGTTAGTGAAAAAACTGGGGAGTATTAATGGAAAAGAGACACATGAATTGTGGGAAAATGATCAATTTTGATGGCCAAAACATTGTAACATTTTGAAATTTTGATAGTGACTATAACTATCAGAATGCTAAAAAATGAAAATTGTTGAATTTTAGACTAAATTATAGGTAGTTTCAGTTTTACCTTAATAGAAATTTTAAATGTAATGATCTTTCTGAAGTATTTTATGTCTTTTACTGTCATGCTAAAAATAGTATAAATTAATTTAATCAAGCATGATTAATTATGTTATAAAAATTAACTAGATTAAGTATGTTTTTTTATTTTAGAAATGAAGAAAGTATAGGAGATATTAATCGGAATAGAACAAGAACTCTGAGTATTACTTCTGCAGGCAGTGTTACAAGCTGTTCAACAATTCCTCCAGTAAGTATTTATTCCATTTACCAGCTGTTTATTAGATCACTACTGTGGACAGATTAATGAGCTCAGGATTATAAGGTGTACAAAACAGCCTCAGACATTTGAACTCACATGTTAATGGTATAAAATTATACCATTTATTTACAAATCTAGTTATACAGGAGAGAGGATTCATATTTAGCTGGAATGATCAGAACTTGCAGGAAAAAGGCAGCATATAAATTAGCTTGAACTTGAAGGATAAAATCATAGAAAATTAGATCTAAGCGGGGGCTCTCACGTAGATTAGTCCTTTCATTTTAGCAATGAGGAAATTAAGGCCCAGATAGGGTATGTGACTTTGCTCAAAGTTACCTTAGCTAGTGACAGCAATGCAGCTGAATTGTGAAGATGTAGCAGCCTCACTAGCTAGTCTGTTCTTTTAGAAAGAAAAAAAGGCAATTTTTAAATTTTTGGTATCTGAAGTTTTCATTGGACCTTTTGGACATTTAGCAACAATGTCCAAAGAAGTTTCAAAAGGGACATTTTCTGGATAGGACAATGAGCACAAATTGTTCAGCTCCCACTGGGGAACTTTATTTGCCTGCCAGCATTCTTTCAGAGCTACCCGGAAGGATCAGTTTAGAGATAATCACGTCCCCCAGAGCAAAGTCATTCTCACTGAGCAAAGCCATTCTCACTGGCCTATGGAAGTATTGTCACTCCTATACTCTGACATTAGAATTATGAAGATATGACACCCGTACTTGCCATTTAGGAGCAACATGAATTTACAAAATTATAACAACTCTGATAAATGAAACAAAGCTCCTCTTGGTTTTCTTATTACTTTCCTGAGCCCTTTGGCAGAACAAATTTAGAGTGTAAGCCTACAGAATAATACCACATTATTTCCTAGCCTTATTTCTGGATTAAGCGATGTTTTGAAATTTGTAGTTTTGAATTCTCTAAAATATTCTTTTCTGTCCGTCGTTAAGAAAGTAAATAAAGCAGCATAGTAATTTATCAAATTTTTTTTATAAATTAAAATTACATAATTGATGTGTTGGGTTTTTTCCTTCTGCTTAAGGTATTGAGTACTGTTGAAGCCAGTTTCTAGTGATAACTTTATTTATGGTGAGCAAAAGAAGAAAATCAATTTAGAGGATAGAAAGGGAGGAAATAAAAATGGCTAGATGGAAAGTGAATTCAAAAGACAAGAAAATAACTTATTTTTCCTGAACTTTATATTCCAAGTTCAGAAATATTGTCAATAAATTAAAACGTATGTCCTGTGGTAAGTAATATAGGATATTTACAAAATTAAATCAGAGCTATCAAAAACAAAGTAAAAATAACAGTACTGTATTTATAATATAGTGCAGTTTTACTTCTGGGGCCTTTACTTAATATCAGACACATTTAGAGCTTATCAGACCAGTAAAAAAATGAAATTTTAGAAATGTAATTAAATTAAAAACTAGAAATATAGTTTCATATATTTGTTCTGTGGGTCTGGTAATTTACCTGATTTTCTGAACATAAAATTGAAATCTCTATGAAGCATCTATTAATTACATTAAAAGTTAAAATCTCCTTTTGACTGTTATGAATTTCTTATAAGAAATTCCTGTCCCCTCTTGGCTCTGCTATTTTCTGTACTTCTTAGATTAATTTACCTTCCTTTCTTTGATTTCCCCGAATCAAAACATAAATTCTTGTATATCTAATAACGGTATAAAATTGATGATTGTACATAAAGAAAAATTAGATTACTAATTCATGCTACTTTCTTAAATTCTAAGTTATGTTTCTTTCTGTATGTGAAGATGGCTCACTGACATTGTAAAGAGGCCAGGTTAAAGCTGTGTTTGCATGTTTTAACTGTTATTCATTTTTACTGCTCTAATCCTATTCTCCTTAATTATTTGTCTACAGCCAGCAGCATAAACTTAAAAGTTCAGAGTGGATCAAGCCTTTAACTCTTATCATTTGGGTTTTATGAATTTATATTATAAAAATACAAATTTGCCTTTAAGGAAGGGGGAAAAAGATCTCTTCAGCCGAGCTTGATGAGTAAAGGTTTTTCTCTAATCATTGAATTAAATCATCATTTTAACTCTACATTCTTTTGGAAATTTTGTCACACAGTTTTTCTTAGGGTCACATTTTGTTTTGCTAAAAGTTCAGGAGAAAACAAACTGTTTATTTTGTTACCTCCATTAACTTGATGATTGTTGTTTTGGTACCTGTACAAAGGCAAATAATTGTAAGATCTATTTTTCTCCTTACAGTACTTGTTATAGTTCCTCTATATTGGCCATTTTTGAATTTTGTCCTTGCTAATATGTAGCAGAATTAAATTATGGTTAAACAGTAAGGTATAATTGCTTCTTAATAAATATACATGTGGCTACCACCTAATGGAAGAACTTTTTTTGCTTTAACAGCAACAAAAAAAGTGTGATTTTTAATAATTTTTATGTACTCCCTAAATAACATACAAGTATTTTATTTCATGTTTCACCTTTTGTTTGTCTTTAAATATACTGAGGGATTTTTCTACCACTTTTCTTAACATGGAAATAAATAAGCTTGTAGGATTTTTAAATTGTTCTGATTGTTGCGAGGTACACACATGTTAACTCATCAACTACTTATTTTGCTTGATATGATTATCTTACAGTCTCATCAAAGTAAAGAACTAAGGGAAAATTCACACAGGGTACTTAGAAAAGAAATTGATTTTTTTCCTCCTTAGAAACATTCAGTAGGCCTCTCTGCCTGTACTCCTCCAGTTTGAACATGGCATATGTTCTACTGTTGTCTTCCTGGGACTTTTCACCTCCTGTATGATGCATTCTTTCCTAGTCCCATCTCTTTTATTTAGTTCTTTATTTGGCAGTACAGATACCAATAGTTTCTTGAATAAGTTTTTTAGGACTTTAACTACTAAAAATGTCTTTAGTATGATTATCATTGGGAGTTTACATATTAGGGTTGTGGTTTGAAAATAATTTTCTTACAGAATTCTGAAGTCATTTGTTCTCTTATCTTCAAGCTAATAGTATTGTAGTTAAGATACTATTCTGATTCCAGATTTTGGGCTCCTGCTGAAGTGGGGGAGGCAGTGATGGTTGTTTGGCTTCCTCTGAATTCAAAACTGTAGGGAGAAGGGTCCTGACACTTTTAGCTAGTTCTACTGCTTTCAGTCTTAAAACTGGAATATCAGGTTTTCCTATGTCTCAGGTCTTACTGGGATTGGGGGGCTACGTCTTCTGGGGTATTAGCCTCTGTAGAGACTTAAGTTCTGATTCCCCCTCTCTTCTCATACCTTTCTTCCCACTAAGAATCATTAGAATAAAACAAAGAGAGATAACTTATTAAAGCCTGTTAATTGATTATTAATCCAAAGTCAACATTTAACTCATCTGATCTACAGCTTTATATTATAATATATAACCCAAGAAATAATGCAATAGGCAAACTAGTTCTTCCAGCCCACCTTTTCCTCCCAGATCCATTATTTTTTAATTTTTTAACTTAGCAGATTTTTTAATAAATGCTTCTTTGTACCCAGCATATGGAGGGGCATATTAAGAAGACCCTTGCTTTTGCCCTTATAGTGTTTATCTTCTTTTTTAGGAGACAGGTTGGATAATGCAAGTTTATATACAATTAAATAATATGGGCCGGCCCGGTGGCGCACTGCTATAGTGCGCCGCTTGGGAAGCGCAGTGGCGCTCCCGCCGAGGGTTCGGGTCCCACATACAGACCGGCCGCTCACTGGCTGAGCGAGGGGCGGGAACAACACCGAGGGTTGCGATCCCGTGGCCGGTCCCAGTCCGGGCGTGACACTGAGGGGTGCGATCCGTTGCCGGTCACGAAAAAAAGACAAAAAGGAAAAAAAAAAAATAATAATAATAGGCTATAGTGCTTCAAAGAAAGAAAAGGTCATTGTGAACCGAATATCTCAAATTTCTTACTCATCTTAAGTCATGTGACATGTACCACCTGTCTATTAACTAATAAGTCATTTTAATTTATGATTATTCAGTACTGGAAAGCAGTCTACAACTTTAAAAAACTATGTGACGATTTTTCCATGGTTAACTGCTGTCATCACATCATTTCTACACCTGAAGTTATGAAGTCATTCTAGGGTATATTGAATAGTGGATGCTTTCAAAAATAATTTTCATTTCAAAACCATTTTAACTTTTACCTAAAAAGTGAGGAACAAGCAGTTTTCATCTTGTTTTTCCTTCAGTTTTCATGGTGGACACTAGGTGGCACTATGGTGGTCTGTTATTTTAAAAATTGTCACTTATACACTGTATTTTTTGCTATATAATCTGTTTTTCTGTTAGGAATTTAATACCAGTTTTATACCAATTTCTGTATAGTACTGTTGGTGTTTGGAATTTCTTGAATTCATGCTCTTAACAGAAAATAAATTTGAAAGTTATTAGGAATGTAAATTTTTGCTCTGCTAATTGTCTGCTACTTATCAAAATGGCTCATTATCAATGATACTAATTTATGAAATCTTTCCAGGAACTGGTGAAACAGAAGGTGAAACGTCAGTTGACAAAACAGCAAAAATCAGCTGTGAGACGTCGATTGCAGAAAGGAGAAGCAAATGTATTTACTAAGCAACGGAGGGAAAACATGCAAAATATTAAATCAAGTTTGGAAGCAGCCAGTTTTTGGGGAGAATAATATATTTAAGATTTTGGATATTTTTAATATTTTTTTTTCAAGTTACTATCACCCCTTTTTAAGGCACCTTTAGTCTTTTTGGACCAAGGCTAGTATATAAATAGATAAGTGAACCTTCTTTTATCTGACTCATTCAGTATGTGTCTTTCGAAGAGTAATTATAGTAATTCTGCTAAAGCAATTCATTTTTTTAAAGTAATTTAGATAACTATGGTAAATCTGCTAAAATCAGTTTTTCAAAATAACTATATTAGGGATATTTGCATATTTTTTTAAAATCTAAATAACACCGTTTTTTGGTTTCTGCCAAGAAAAGGTAGATTACCTGGTTTGAAATCCAGACTTTTCAAATCCAAACTTTTCCACTTAGTAGTAGAAACAGTCTTAAGCAAGTCATATTTCTTTCTCTCTTTCTCTTCTTCTCTGCCTCAGTTTTCTTATTGTTAAAATTGGATATATAACTACTTTATACAGTTGTTTGAGGATAACATGAGACATTGCACATAAAGTACTTAGAACAATGTCTAGCACATTATAAGCATTCAATACAGCATAGCTATTAGAATGACAATTATAATAATATTTATCTTTCTGGAATTTTGCTAGAAGCTTGGTTGCACTTTATTTAGCTACTGGAAGAATTTGCCGTTTTCTGTTTTTTTAATCCTTAGAAGTCAGGATAAGCCAGTAATGTATAATTTACTTAATAGTTAATACATTAATTTATAATGTATTTTGTGCCACTTACATTGCTAATGTGGTCATGGGAACATAAACTTGAAATAATCCTACCGTGATATTTACAGTTGCTAGCTTTTATGCAGGCCTGAGCAGGAGTGCAAAAAATTTAGGGGTGAGAGGAGGTAGAAGGAATGAGTGAAATATTTTCTCATACGCTTAGGTGGGATAGGTCTGGGACATGTTCTCACCTTGATGTTAATAAATACTTAGTGCAGGAAAGAAATACATAATCCCTTCTTCAGGAACTTTATAATTCAGTGAGATGTGAAGATGAGTACTTAAATGTGTGTACCTGATGACAATTAAGTCTCTTCATAGTAGGCCAGAAGAGGGAGAGCGCCTGCAGCAAAAAAAATGGCCACTAGAAGGCAGTGTCACCCATAGGCACCAAACAGGATGTCCTTAAATTACTTGCATCTGTGATTATGATCTACCAGAGGGAATACAGTACATTCTTTTCCAAGATTGATAAAGATAGCAGATTCCCTTTTACTTCTACAAAATTGATTCTCCTGGCCATTTGCAAGATTGATTCATCATTAGCTAATAAATTTATTTAAATATACAGATGCAAGAAAATGTTACATTTAGTTCCCTTGAAAATTAACCTAGCTGGCTGGTTAGCTCAGTTGGTTACAGCACAGTATTACAACACCAAGGTCAAGGTTTCAGATTCCCATACTGGCCAGCTGCCCAAAAAAAAGAAAGTTAACTTAGACTGATCTGGAGAGTATTTACATAGCACTGCTTTGAATTTTAGATATCTTTAAGTTCAGGTATTTTTTTATAATTTGTTTACCTTAAAGCATTTTTTAATGTAAAATAACCTTGAAAACAGCTTAATAGGACCACAGAATGTTTCTTTTTAATACATTTTCTTATATTCAGAGTATTGAAAGCAAATTGGGAATAAAGCTATATGACCTCATTCTACTCAGCTTTACTTAGTTGACTCAGTCAACTTTTGGGTACCTACCTCATAAAAAGCTTATTACTATTTGAGAAACTTAGAAGGCAGATAAACTTGGTTCTTACCCTTAGCCTAAAATTTCATGTGGGCCACAGAACAAATTATTCAAATCAAAAATGGAGACCTTATCTCATTTGGGCAAAGATTAGTGCTAGCTACTGAAGATTTAGTAATAATGATCTGGAAAGAAATTTAATTTTTCCTGGGTTACGTTTTTGTTCTGGCGTTTGAAAACTAGAGCCCAATCACAATGGTTATTTTTAAAAGATGTTTTTGGGTAGCCATAAATTAGAAATTAGAGAGTTTGCCCTATCAGACAAGCTGTAACCCTCACCTTTTAAAACATATAAACAATAAGCAAAAACAAAATTTAAGTCTACTACTAATAATGAAGCTGTGTATGTGATTGTTAAAACACTTTTTGAGTCTAGGAGTTACAAATTTAAATCCTGGTTCTACCACTGCTCAAACCTCAGGTACCTTCTTTATCTTCTCCAACCTAACTTTTTTGATTTGTAAAATGGGAACATTTAATAGTACCTATATCAGGGTTGCTGTGAAAATTAAGTGAAAGAATGCTTTTGAAGAGCTTAGCACAGTGCCTGATACATAGTATATGTATAGTAAGTATTGCTGAAATGACTTCTTACAGTTACCGTAAGGAATGTTCCACAGGCTGACTGTCTTTCCTTTTATCATGGTCATTGACATTTCAATTATGATTCTGTTTATTAAGATTCATAGATGCTTTGCTTGTCACCTTCTTGCATAGTTGTACTTATTTTTCCCATTAAATAAGCTTTTCCTACAAAACATATGGTTTATATTTGTGCTGACCTTGTGGAATTGGTCTGTTCTTTGGTACACAGCTGGCTGCCTTTAAGCTTTCTCCAGAACCATAAAAATATTTAAAGGATAGGGCCGGCCCGGTGGCGCACTGGATAGTGCGCCGCTTGGGAAGCATGGCGGCGCTCCCGCCCGAGGGTTCGGATCCCACATACAGACCGGTTCCCGCTCACTGGCTGAGCGAGGCGCAGGAGCAACACCGAGGGTTGTGATCCCGTTGCCGGTCCCCGGTCCGGTACGGGGGCAACACTGAGGGTTGCGATCCGTTGCCGGACACGGAAAAAGACAAAAGACAAAAAAAAAAAATATATATATATATATATATATATATTTAAAGGATACTAGTCAAAGGGCTAGTGCAACTCAAGATGATTATATTTTTAGTCAATTGCTTAGTAAATTTTCTGACAAAATACATAGCTACCTAATTAAAGAGCTCTATCCTCCAGTTTTATCAGCCACTTCCAAAGGATAGAGGATTGAGTTCTATTAGGTTCTCAGGCAGAACAGTTCCTGAGGTGTAGGCTTATTTCAATGTCACAGATTTAATGCTGTGGGTGGACTAAGGCTAGCCATCCTCAGTGTTTCTCATCCCTCCTCAGAGTATCTCCCTAAATAGCATCAGACCATCGCTTAGTTTGCCTTTGGTTTGCTTTATGGAGTATTAGAGCCATTTTATGCAACCATGTAAGGAGGAGTCTGGACATTAAAGTTCAATATAACTGGGTTATACGGTTGTATAATAACGAGGAGTATAGGGATAACTCCAAAGTTTACAATAGAAAGCTGTGTCATTCTCAAAGGCTGATATTTGTTACAATTTAAAGACTGTAAGTTATTCTTTTACCTTAATATTGTAAATAATGATGATATTAAAAATTAACATTTTAGGGCCGGTCCCATAGCCCACTCAGGAGCCAAGGCCACGGGTTCAGATCCTATATAGGGATGGCCAGTGCGCTCACTGGTTGAGCATGGTGCAGACAACACCATGCCGAGGGTTGCGATCCCCTTATTGGTCAAAAAAAAAAAAATTATTTTATATGTTCGGAATCAGATTATTGTAGATTTAATTCCATAAATAGATGTATGCCTCATAATAAATGATATATATGTTAATTTGGGACGTTTATCACAATGTTATATGCGTCCATTTTTTTATTGTATTTTTATTTTAGCATTACACAACATAAACTTTTGTGGTCCTGTACCAATTTCTCCCTAACCCCTTTCCCACCTCTGGTGTCCTCAGTTCCATTCTCTCTGTTTTTTTTTTAAAAGTAACCACTTGAAATAAATGAATCAAACTCTGCTTACTGTAATCCTACTGTTGGTTGAAGATGTTAGGCCTAGATTAGGAAGAAAAATACATGTGTTCACACATTAGTTTTCCAAGTGTTTGGTGGCATGTAAAATGATATCAGGGGAGAGTACACAGATTTTCACAATAAAGTTTTTGCTGGCTGACAGCATCCACTGTGGAGAGATGAGAATAAGTACATGGGAACAACTACATGACATTACAAAGTAAACTCTACCTAAGAACCTGATACCATGGATTAGTGCTCAGGAAATCCCAGGGTCACTGAGTGAAAAGCCAGCATAATTTGGTGAGTTGTTTGGGGTAAGGGGAATTTGGTTGAATAGGTGGACTTAAAAAGAGAGACTTTGCAAAGAAGAAATCATGCAGAAAATCCAGAAGACAGAAGTGAATGTAGTATGATTGCTACGCTATAGTTAGGAAAAAGGTGTTGTGTAGCAAAGGACCAAACAAAAAATGATTTTGAAATTTTTAAAAAGTTGTATTAGGAAAAAGAACGACTAGATTTTGAGCAGTGCAATGATTTGATTTTAAAGAGGGGAGGGATGGGGCTAAGGGGAATTGTTCTGTCAATGTATTGACAGTGGATTGGTGGGAATCTAGAATAGAATCTAAAAGGTTGTCCAGTTAGTAGCCTAAATATTAAGACAATCTGGAATAGAATCCTTTTATACTAGAGTTGTCATCACAGTGATTCTCTGTTACCTTGTTTTTATCGTAAAGATGAGAAAACATCTTTAGATGTAACGTTACTTGCCCTAAGTCACACAGTGAATAAGGTTGGGAGGGAGTGGGAGGGAAAGATAGAATTGGTCAGGACCAAAAAGGTGAATGGTAGGAGAACCAGTATACTCTAGTGGTTTAGGGCTTGTATTCAGCCCAAGGGTCTCTTCTGCAAAGTCACTAAGGGCCGCAAAATTTGACTTGTCCTCCTGGTGCTGTGGAGATGAGAGGAGTAGTCATAACCAGGTCTTGAGTCCTATCTCTACAAAGTTACCTCACTTTTTGGAAAACAAAGTTCTTTTTCCATAAAAATCCTTTTTCATCATCTCAGGACAAGTCCAAGAAAACCCTCAATAGACATAAGCCCTCAGTGGAACATTTCTGGTTTGAGGGGTGGAGGAGAGGGCAATGCTGAGGGAGTACGTTTTCCTTAAGTTGAAGGCTACTGAGTTACTTTGAGAGGATCAGAGGAATGAATTATTTTCTAAGTTGGTCTTTCTCTAGTTTTCAATTTGTGGGAAAATAGGCCCCCTTTCTATGCAGTTTCCTATTCCTCCTTTAAACAAATTTTGTAAAGAAGTGTTTCTTCTCTGTCAGCAGGATGCCTGCTAAATGCAGTGCTCTGGTTGCGACTGCCTAAGAAGTGAAGTGGAAATTACAGTTTACGGTGTAAAATGGATGGGCACAAGGCATTTCTCTTAATATAAGCATATCCATAAGTGTGGCCTGAACTGAATTAAGAGTATAATGATGATGCAGTCTTTACAGGAAGCTTCATCTAAAATACATGGAGCTGTGAAATTTGTAGCTTGCTTGAACCTAATACAGCCATCAAGTAATCTCAGGTTTAAGTAATTTGTTTATAACCAATAAGCATTCTCCCTAGGTTTGTTTTAACCTAGTATTTTTTTTTCATCGTCTAAATTTTCATTTTAATTTGCTCATTACTTTGAAACATTTTAAACAAAGATTTAAACATTCTGTGTGACTCATACCCCCAGAAATGTGACTTTAAAGAATAAAGGCAGCTCCAGTTAACCCATGTTAAGTGGTGCATGTCTTGTCCCCCAGCATGCCCCTTGTAGAAGACCTCATCTCTCTTCATTTGAGGAGTGGCTCAGAGACTCAGCTGGAGTTCAGATACCTCTCTTAAGATCAATCTGATCAGTTTATAGCCACGTGTTGTATATAAAGTTTTTTCTAGGGCCGGCCCGGTGGCGCACTGCTACAGTGCGCCGCTTGGGAGCACGGTGGCGCTCCCGTCGAGGGTTTGGATCCCACCTACAGACCGGTTCCCGCTCACTGGCTGAGCGAGGTGTGGGAGCAACACCGAGGGTTGCAATCCCGTTGCCGGTCCCGGTCCGGTACGGGCGTGACACTGAGGGTTACGATCCGTTGCCGGACACGAAAAAAGACAAAAAGGAAAAAAAAAAAAAAAGTTTTTTCTAAACACTCATCAATATAAATTCCTGTCCTGAAGGGGGGGGGGGAGCGCAGTATTTGAGAAAATGGAAGGAGACAAACCAGTTAGTTAATTAAACTTTATGAAAGAGGAAATGTAAAGGCCACTGGCAAAATCCACCCCCCAAAACAAACTAAAAATTTTAAGACTATCCTTTTCAAAGTATATATTATGCTGTAAGTCAGCCAACCACAGTTAAAGTAATCAGTTCAGTTTTCATGGGACACATATCTAATGACCCAAGGGCTCATCATCTCCAGTGTTGTGAATTTGAACATACAAATTTTTCCACCTTTAAATAATTCTGAGTTTATCCTGAAAGTGTTAACCCACGAACTAGCAAAGCCTTCCCAATGATATCTTTGACCTCCAAAATATTTCTTAAAGAATCAATTTCACTTCTCTGAGAGACCAGATACCAAGAAAGGGCTGGATAATTGGTTATGTAAGACCATCAAGATCACATGGACTCATTTAGGGCCCCCAAATATATATCTGCCAATCAGAAAGCTCAGGTAAATGCGAGGTTTACTTTGTGCTTTCTGGTTATGAGGGTTGACTCTGACTGCCCTGGCAAGGATAAGGGGCAGTTTACCAGTGTTTTTATGATGTTCTATAAAAGTGAAGAAAGGTACATTAATATATAGCTGGGATATTAATCAATTTTCTAATTATTGTTCGTGTAGTTTAACAGATTAGTTGTTACAGATAATTTCCTACATGTGGTGAAATATCAGTGAACATATGTCTGGGGTAGTTTTTTTTTTTTTTTTTGTCTTTTTTTCCATGTCCGGCAACGGATCGCAACCCTCAGTGTTGCCCCCGTACCGGACCGGGGACCGGCAACGGGATCGCAAGCCTCGGTGTTGCTCCCGCGCCTCGCTCAGCCAGTGAGCGGGAGCCGGTCTGTATGTGGGATCCGAACCCTCGGTCGGGAGCGCCGCCGCGCTTCCCAAGCGGCGCACCATCCAGTGCGCCACCGGGCCGGCCCCCTGGGGTAGTTCTTTTATGTTACCTGTGTTTATCAACTTTTGTCTAGAAACCACTGGAAATTGCCTTTCCAACTAACCCTCTCATAAATAGCTTGATTCAAACATCTCATTGGTCCCTTCCCAGTTGAGAGTAAATAAATTAACACTGAGCAGCCATGTATTCCTTTAACTTGTTCCTTCCCAGTTGAGAGTAAACAAAGTTGATGCTAACCAGCCATTCATTCCTCCAACTGGTCTCTTTTGAATTGAGGCTAAACAAAGCTGACACTAAACAGTCATTAGTCATTACCTCTGCAGTCATCTTCTTCCTGGCCCTTCCCCTTCTTCACCCTCCCATACACCCTCCGAAACACTCTTGAACACAGCTTTGATCTTCTTTTGCCAATTCTGCATTTAGACCCTTCCAGTTCCCTTTACCCAACTCCCATTGGAATCTAGAAGGAGCTCTGTCAGTCATTTTCCATTGTTTTTATAAACTAGGGCTCTAAGAATTAAGGTATTAGCAAATAAGTGAAGAAATTATTTCAGGGAAGAGAATCTTCCTAAGTCTCAATCAGGCTTTTCTCCCTCTCAGTCACTGATTCCCTGATTTCCTAGGGATGAATAGTATAAGTCTGGTCAGGCTCAGTTACTTTGGAGTCCTATTCTTTGGAGGCTGCATGCCTTGAACTGAAGTCTTTCGGGACTTATGGTCTCACCAACCTCACCTGCAGGTTCACCAACAGGCCCACTCCTGTCTTGCCAACCCTGGTCTATTCCTCCAGAGCAGGGCACGTTATGGCATGAGGAGGGAGTTCCTTCCTGTTTTTAACTAAAGATGATTCTTTGATGCATCTATTAAGTTTCCTAGCATTCTGGATGTTATTTTAATTCGTGGCACCCACCTTATCATTTTTATAATGCTAATGAGCTATCTAACAAAAAATGTTACTAGAATGACAGGAATGAATTTTCCTTAGCAGCAAAATTATTATTTCCGTAGGTATTTTTATTGCGTTGTGCATGAAATGGTGCAAAACATACCACTTTGATTTCTCATCTTCTCAAAGAGCTTTGTACTATCTGAGAGCTTGTTAAGTGTGCTGTTGCACAGAGCCATCCTCTTTTACCACCGGGTGGTAAGTTTTCATCACTGAATATGTAAGTTGGATGCCATTTCCCATCCTGATTAGTACTCACAGGATTTGTAAAAACATCACTCCAGCTTTCACTGTAGTCATCTACCCTTGTTTCAATAATTTTGCTTTTGGCATATGACTACAGATGGTTGAGGTTTACAATGAAAGCTAATGTGAACTTTAGAATCTGTACTAAGATAGACACACCGCTCAGAGGATTCTCAGGCTTTTCCATCTCCATCCGGTGCTTTTTACATCAGAGAGAATAGTAAGAAACCACATCGTTGTTTTTCTAGGTTCTCTTAAAAGCGCTTTAAGGTGAGAAGTCTTTATGGGCATTCAATGAAGAAATGCATAAGCAAAGGTTTAAGAAAACTTCTGCTGAATGACTGGACTTAATAGGAACAAAGAAGCTATGCTATCTAACTTGAATGTTGTATAATCCCCCTTTCTTAGAATTCCTTTTAAATTTCTTAAAATATAACTCATTAAAGATCATGATAATTACATGAATTTATCTTTGCACAGCTATTTTGAGGTTCTCTATGAAGATGCTCATAGTTTGCCTTCCTTAGAAAAATCTTATGTGGGTTGAAGATTAGTTTTCTTAACAAATTCTTACCTTTCATTTTTAATAGAATAATCATGAAAGTAGTTGGCATTAGCAGCGAGCATCTTTGAATTCTTCATATTGATTTGTGCCTCTCATATTGGTGGATGGATATTGGATATGAGGTTGACTGTGAGAATAGAAGTGATTTGTCTGAAGACCAGTTCAGCCTTTAGGAAATAAATATATGAACTTACAGAAGATTAGAAAATCTGTGGTAATATTTGTACTCATTTTTAATATACCCATAGAATCATAGATAGTAGAACTGAAAGAAAGCATCCACTTTAGCCTCCCAATTTTATAGATGAGGACTCTCTGAGCCCAGAGAAGATGAGTGGCTCCTTCAAGGTTACATAGATAAGGAAAATCAAATCCTAGGTCTTATTGATCCCAAATTCAGTGTTCCTTCCACCAAATTTAAGCCCATTTATTGATTGAAATCCAAGCATTTCTAATTTTTCTCTGTTTTTATATTATCAGTTTTACTCGTTTGAGAAATCCATATTACTTTTACTGGTTCTGTATTGGGAACATTAAATATCTTGGTTTCTAATTCTATATCACGCTGAAAGTACTTGCATTCATTTATACTTTGTGTCTGATCAATGTATAGTTGTTTTGTCCACAAACTATCTAATTTCTGTTTTATATTTTAAGTTCCTGGACAACAAGAACATTGACAATTTTCTACTTGGTACAGTCCACATAAAGGGCACTTTGGGACCGTATTTAAAGAAGTGTCTTAACACAAATTGCTACTTCTTTCAAGTTTTTTTTTTTTTTTTATAACGATGTCTTTCTGCTCTGGGGCAGCCCCATGTCTGTGTTCTCTGTGTCATATAGTCCCTGTGGGCATTTGCTAAGTGATAGTCATTGCAATTGGAATTATTATTGTAGCTTCATCCCTTCTGTTTCCTTTTATTAAGCCCACTCTTCTACCAACTAGCTGAAGAAGGTAATCCCATGAAAGACATTCTATTTTTATATAGTCTTTAAAGGACTGGTTTTGGTTCATCATAAAATACAACATAATTATAGAATCTGAAAATTAGAAAGAACATTAGAAAGCAATCTCTTGAGCCTGCCCTGGAAAAAATATTTTAAATAAAAGTAAAGAAGTCCTCAATAACCCTTCCACTTCTACCATAGGTTATAACCACTAAAAACAGTTATTTTATATATGGTATAAATCATTATTGTAAAGGAATCCCGTGACTTACATTTATGTCTCCTGTGGAAAGATTATTTGACAAATTATGGGTGCTGTACAATATAGGTTAAAAAAAAAAAGAATCTGTTTTCTTAAGATCTTTTAATAACTGCTTATATTTTGAAAAATATTTTTTTGCTTCTCCTAAAATGTTTAATAGAATGAATTATCATGAAATGAAAGAAAGTGAATGATATCAGAATTAATTAAAGTCAACCTCGGGAATGATTTGCCTTGAAGGGTAAATAGGGAAACAAATGTTCCCAGGCAAGCTGTAAGACACTCTACCAGGGTTTACTTGCCATTGCCCATTGGAAGTGATTATAATTTCGGGGTGGGGTGGCAGGGAGACAAACCTTGCTTCCAGAGGAGATGCTTTTGAGTTCAAATACAAAGCATAATCTGGTGCCTGACTACATCCTCAAATTTTATAGCACTCTTTGACCAAAGGAGAATTATATTGAGAATTTATATTTATACTGATTATACTGATAATATATAGCTAGCACTCCTGAGCTGGAACCTCCTTTGTTATTTAGGAAATGTCCTTGAGAAATAACCTTCTCGATTCCATATTCCTGCGGGCAGCACATGGAGATGGAGGGCCAAAAGTAATATCAAGTCAGAAAGCTGCACAGCATTCAGGCCAAATCCGTTGGAGAGGAAAGCTGTTCCCATGATTAGCGAGCTTCCCCAGCTAGCCTGTAGGTGGGTGTGTTTAACAGAAGGAAGCAATGGGAACCCGCCTGTCAGCCAGTCTTTCGAGCTAATTAGCTCAGCATACAACAAAGATAAGTGAGCCTGGGAGCAGGGCCCCCTGAGGGGTCTTTAGATTCTGGGAAATGTCTGATTGGCAGATGTTAAAAGGGATTCTTTGGTAATCCAGTGCATCAATGAGCTGCACAAATTCAGTCCAGGACTGCAAGAATTCAGGCATGAGGACACTGTGCAGGAGGCTCACACAGGCAGACCCAAGATGGACAGAACCTTGGAATCTCTGAGACACATCATTGCCCAAGTCTTGCCTCACAGAGACCCAGCTCTAGTCTTCAAAGACTGTAAGTACTGAAATGGAGAAAAGTTTTCTGACTTTTAAAAAAAAATAGTCTTAAACATCCAGTCACATCCTATTTAAATACGGTTTTTCCTAAATCTCTGTAGTCGTGTGCTGTGTGTCTAAGTGATATTTAACTTGTTCCTGACTTCAGTTAGAAGAATGATTTCATTTCACCTACAGGCATTAGGACCTGGGTTATTTTGTCAGTGATACATCTTGCTAACTGTTTAGAAGTTTCTCCTTCTAAAATCTGAGAACTGCATAAGACTTAATGTACTTTTTCAGATAATTTTTAAATAAAGCAAGGCTGGCGGGTACTGAGATTGAAACTAAAAACAACTTGGAAATGATAAAAAAATATATATTTGTTAACCTGTTTAATCCTTCACAACACATATTAGCTATGTTAAATCAAGTATTGTGTTTTTCTGAAATTTTTTGTTGTAAACAAGTTAACTTTACAAAAAAAAAGACCACTGAGCTCTTAGATTTTGATAACAAATTATAATAGTTTAGTTAAAAGGCCGATAAAATGAGATTCTTCCCAACCTCAGCGATACTCCCTGTGTCTCCCCTCCCCACCCCACACACACGCCCAAATCTACACAGTATGGAAAAGCTTGTTCAAAATATTCTTTTTTAATGATTATGAAAAATAATTCAATCAAGCTTTCCAATTCTAGCAATACTATTAAACGTTGGCCATATAACTTCATTTCTGGAACCAATTTGATTTCTTGCTGCTGCAAAACAGACTATCTTCCCGTTGTATCTTATCTACAGTGGGTTTCATATTACAAAGCGCTTCTGAAATGGAACTTTGCTTTGGGACTGCCCAAAAGGTGAAATGCATATGGATTTTTTTTTTAAACCTCAATAGGTTACAGCTTTCCTCTTTGTGAATCTAGTTATGTTTGTCTCCATCAAAACATCAGTGGTTTGGATTTTTGCTTTCTGATTGCTGAATAACGTTCCTTTCCAGATGTCTGTCCTTTTAATTTATATTTCTCATATGTGTAATGAAGAAAGAGAAATGTTAGGCCACTTTATTCTATAAATTTTTTCTCTTAGAGATTAAATTGTCACTAATCTGCCCTCTAAAGCATAAAATGAAAGCCTTTTCTTTCCTTCTTTTATTTTTTTAAATATTGTCTTCAAGCATTTGTCAATAGCTATGTTAGAACTAATAAAAGTCACTCCCTCCCCTAGTCTAGACTGGAGTCTGTTCAGGTTTGGTATGCTTCTTTAAGTGAAAAGTGAAGGAAAGAATGTCTCTCTCGTACAATAGCACTGAATTCACTAGTGGAGGATAAAAGGACTCCTGGGCTGTCCAAAGACTCGGATAAATTGTATAGGACCAGGGGTCTCATGCTGAGGGTTTGGATAGTAGAAGCAGTAAAAAGCAATAGAGAAAAATTTTTCACTGAGCTCACTGTAAATTTAAGAAGTTTAAATCTGCACTCATATGGCCCATAGTTCAAGCTGAACTAAATGGCAATTGTACATGAAGTTCCATCACCCAGAACTTTCAGGAATTCTTTTATATGGAAAAACAGAAAAGTATCCTATTTACTATATTTCATTCATTTACATAGAACCTAAATTTGACCAGATAGTATTGCCTGCTTACCCTAGAATGGACTGCCACTCGGCAACTGCTAGTATGGTTAATAGGTGTAAATATTAAGCTGCTGATCTTCTTTCTTCTGGCTTTTGTAATCTGAAAATGACTAAATGAAAGTAAGCCAAATGGTAAATTTCTACTAGGAGTTTTTGTAACATCGAAACATCCAACCACTCACCATCCTATGGAGTAAGCGGGAATGGGTTTACTTACTTTCTGGGGCAGGACATCCAAGAGACTGTCTGGGAACTATGCCATCCCCTGGTATGTAAGCCCATTTTCTTTGGCATACCCATAAGTCGCTGCTACCACACACCTGCTGGCAGCCCATGAAAAGCTGCCACCAGCTTTGAATGGCAGGTTCAGAGTAGCACCATGTCCTAGTCACTCCTGGCTCCTCCCCCATCTCTACCCCTCCAATCACTTTCTGCCAGAAGAAAAGGCTGAGCACTTGAGCACATCACTGCCAATTCCTTAAGAAAAAATTACTACCTTGCTTTCCTGCAAGATGAAAAGCTGTTCTGAGAATTTTTAAAACCATCCCAGTTGAACAAAGGAGCATTAAAAAAAAAAAAAAAAAAAAAAAACTTTTAGACTTTTTCCAAAGTTCTCTTCTGTGAATGCAAGGGTAGTTCTTTATCTTTTCACTCTTTGAACACACATAATGTAAGGAGAGTAAATGATCCCTCATTTGGCTTTTGATTTGCGTAAAAACAAGCAATAGTAACTGAATTTTCTCTTCACGTTGGTCAGAAAAGCACATAGAGTTTTCTGGTCTGAGACAGATCCACATGGGAATAGTTACATTCATTTAAGAAAATAAAATTCAAATGCTTTTCTCAGCCAAGGAGGCCCTTCAAATGGCATTTTGCAATACGTTAAATCTTGTCATTTTATTTTATGCAAGGTGTTCATCTGGCAATAGTTGTGATTTGGTTTTTATTTTCTCTCCTGGAAGGAAATGAATTCTATAACACACTTTTTTTTTTCTTGTCCCTATTTTACATTTCAAACAAAAAACAATGGAAGAAGGTTTCAAATAAGGTGGGCTCTCAATTTGAAGTTTGCTCATCTAAACTGACACTGGACTGTTCTCCATTACACAAATGTTTCTATTTTGTAACAAGTGTTACTGGAAGTCTCCATACCACCAGACAGAATCTCTTTGCAGAGAAAGTATGGCATATCTCCATGTTGCCTTCCATTCTTGGCTTTGTGCAATATCCAATTTCTTTTCAAGTGCCATGCTTCACAACCAAACATGAGATATCCTAAAAGCAGCCCCTGGCCACTCTTTTGGGGGAGTGTGTGAGCTCACTATTTGTTTGCCACTGTTTGACAGTTCCTCACGTGCTCTCCCAAAAGAAATCACCACATGATTTCAAGAAGGTTAAGCTTTCAGATCCTGATGTGAGTGTTAACTCTTCAACTTATCATCCATTTAATAGCGACACTAGGATGTCAAGTTCCCATGTGATAGGCATTATGCTAGAAACATCTATTCTTCTCAGCCAGCCGGTCATGTAGGTACTATTGTTATTTATAGGTGAGGGAACTGAGGCTCAAGGTAGTTATGGTGATTTGCCCAAGGTCACACAGCTAGTAAGTGATAGAGCCAGGATTCAAAGTCTGTCTTCAGTCACTCCTCACCTTTAGCCACTGCAAGACATTGTCCCTCAGAAAAGGACATGCTAGTTACCATGTCCTTAGTGTTGCAGTGGCAGTATCTGTTAAGAAAACAGAGCGAGGAGAGAAGTGAATTCTTCTGGGAGTGTAGAGGGAACCCACTAAACAGTCACATCTGAACAGGAGTACGACAGGAAAGTGGAGAGGGGAAGGGCATTTTTGAAGAGAGGGAACAGCTTTTCCAAAGGCACATTGGGCAGTATAAGAACAATGCATGGGGGAGGCAGAGACAGGCTGAGAAGGCAGGTGAGGCAATGGGGAGCTGTTGTAGTTAATGGTGATCCTAGATTAGTTCTAGAAGTTTATGGCCTTATGTTGCATTAGGGAAAAGTTTATATTGACATCTGTTAGAAGTACACTTCCTGATACCTAAATTAAGGAGAATTGCAGCTTTTTCTCAGCAAGAATCCATTTGCCAAGTCAGGCAACATGCAAGATTTGTGAATGTCAAACATGCCTATGAGGAGAAACCACTGATCGCCAAAATCAAGGCAAACTTTTGACAATCAAAAAGATTGTCAAAAAGGTATCTTAGTTGTCATTGCAGCTATGAGAATGTGTTGATTTCTAGTATTGACTTATAAAGTGTCATGTTAGATTTTACTAATATTTTTCCCCAGATTTTATAATGAAAAAGTAAGATGGAGCATTTACTAAACATTGCACAATTGGAAGCAAATTTCTTATATATTTGAGGTGCATTAACTCTTCCATTTGGGGAAACATTTTTCTGCATGAAAGGTTTTATTTACATAGATAGATGAATACTATACTTCAAAGAATACATTTTTACCCTTTGAAAAAATTGGACCAAGCTATAGGACTATTAAAAACATCCTAGTAATCAAGAATCTATCTGTATGCAGCATGAGAGAACAAAAATCCTCGAGTCAAGTATTTTCTCCATCCCATTCTTTTTAGTGTAGTTACTTGAAATCTATAAATTTGATGATACATTTACAGTTTTCGCATTTAACAGAAAGGGATGGAGTAGGATGTAAGGAATGAAGGTTCTTGTGCAGTAAAATCCTGACATACACTGTGTAGCGTTCCACCATGTAAAGTGTGCCTGAAAGAATACAGTTTAAAACAAGCCCTCCACTACTTGCTAGCTGATTTAAGAATAATGACTGCATCTTAATTACAATAATTTAAACTCTGATAATCTTAACATCTAAAACTGTGGATGTCAGTTCGACTGAAGCTTACTTTATTTATTACAGGATACAACTATCTTTGTTTGAATTTATACTAAGAGAAAAATGCAGATTTCAGTTCAGCTGTCAGTGGCATAAGAGCTATTCTCTCTCTCTCTTTTTTTTTTTTTCCTCCCCCAGTAAATACACACTTGGCAGAGTTTCAACACTGAAAGTCTCTGCCCCAGAGGAAAATTTTTCAAAATGGAAAAAACTAGGTAGCTTCTTGATCACTTAAAGGCCATATGTGTCCTAGTACATTTATTTCTTATATATAAATAAGATTTAACAGTTTAAAATAAGATATGATAGACATCCATTCTGTGATATCAAACCTGGGGCCACTTCATGGACTGTTGTCTCATCTCCAGAGGTTTTTTTTTTTTTATTTTTAACAGTTAAGATTTGTTAGCTTGAACTCAATTTTAACAACTTCTGAAACTCATGTGTTAAGTTACAGCCCATAATAGGATACAGCTGCATAAGGGTGAGTTTCTAAGTTATGATCTTTCTGTTTAAATGATACGGTTTTACTGATTATGTGCTACAGATTGATCTAAGAAATGTAAGACAACTTTAGAAGCCTTTCATAAAAGAATCTTCTTTATTTAATACATTTCATATTGAAGTTTTAACCCCAAAAGCTCTTATTTCTTTTACTCCATGTTCAAGTGCCCATACAAGTTTAGTCTGTCAAGGTGGTTAAAACAATCCTATTTTAAACAAAAAAAGAATCCTATGGGAAGTTTAATACTGACAAAATAGACAATTATTGCACTCCCTGTAGGTCTATATTTTCTCTCTGGTGTCCATAGACTGTTGTTTGAATTATGGCTTTGCTTTTTGTTTTGGGTTGTTTTTTGTTTTTTTTCTTTTTTTGCTATTACAGTGATGATCGGTTGATCCCTATTTTGATCCATCCCATTAAGCAGCTGTGGGAACCCATCATTTAGTCACCTCTCCTTTGGCTCTTATGGCTGACTATTTAGTTTACATTTCTGTCAGGTGGTTCTGCATTGCATGTTATCACTTCACCAGCCTGTTTTTGTCCACACCTAAGTTTAAGTCCCAGGAGGGAGAGCTGTACCTTGCACTTCTTTGCAACTCCAAGGTGCCTCCTACCGGCCAGACACCTAGCCAGGTGCACAATCAGACATTTTTTGATTACTGATTAGTTGATTTTTCTCCCTCACAAAAAGGGGGGAAGATTTTTCCCATTGTCAGGTGTTCTCCTTTATGATGAAGCAAACTGTGCTGGGACCCTTCTAAGCCATTCATCCACTGACACCGTTGTCACAGGTTAATTGTATGCTGGGCTAAGTTGATAGCCAGAATGAACAGGAGGGAGCATGGAGGGAAAAGGTACTCACCATCACCTCCAGCATCTCCACCAGAGCGCTGCCTCACGTTGGCCTTAGCAGAGCCATGTAGAATCATCCCACGAACCACACTGGTATAGGGGCTTCAATTGTCCATCATTACATTCATTCCCAGGATTTACCCCCAGCTGTGAGTCATTAAAAGCCATGCACCAAATTCTGTGCCTTCTACATAGACCCTGGTTTATGGCAGGGTTGAAAAGCAGCCTTGCCATACTGTGGCAGCCTTGAAGAGCATTCTTATGCTGACCATTTCCAGGGAAGGAAGATGCATTATATGCCTAAAGCCACATTTGCACAGATTTGGCCATTTTGATCAAGCAGAACTAATCGTAAAGCAACCAGTGTGACTGATCTTTGGTTGTCTAAAATCAATGGACCTGCTAAGTCTCCTTTAAGTACAATGCAGTGTCAGTGCCCGATGGAACATGGGAAGTTATATACTTCCTGATTTGTTACACAGGTTACAGTAGGTTTTTATTTTATGCAGCTTTTGAGATTAGATGAAATCATCCCATCCATAGGGCACATGTAAACCACACATATGAACTCAGGGCTGCTACTGCTGCTGTTAAATGTGGTATACTTAATTACATTTTATTTTAATGTATCCTTGTGCTTCCCTCTTGCTTCTTCATATTCTTTCTCCTCTCCTCTCCTTTAAAAAATTACCCTGCACTTGCAAATATACAGAAAATAAGTGTTATTTAAATTTCCTCCCCAAAAGATTTACAGTTTGGCAGTCTTAAATTCTAACGTGAAAAATAAACCAAAAGGAATGATATCCTTTTTGCATATTTTGTAGAATCTTTAAAGAGGTTAATTGTAAAACAACCCAAAGGATCATAGTTCCTTCAGGAAAATGTTTGGCATAGAGGTTAGGGAAGAAAAGAAAAAACAAACAAAATAAGAAACACAACCAGCTTTCCAGCTGCTGAAGTAGCTAAGCACTGACTCCAGCACTACCAAAGGAAATCCCTCTGCTGGGAACACAGCAAGACTCCAAGCTGTCTCAGTCCTGCTATGTCTGTGGCAACCTTTGAAAGACTGTCTACATAAAAGAAAAAAGGGCCCAAGATTCTTGCATGTCATACCTGACACACAAGCTGTGTCTGCAAGATTCCAGTAGACTGGTCAAACCTTGGCAAAAACTGGGATGGTTACAAACAGCTAGAAAACCAGTTCTGTTGATCAGTGTCCTGGTGTTCAGCCAAGCCCAGCACAAGACCCAAAGGCCCCCATTTTTCAACCCATTTTGTATGAATTAGCAAATCGACATCACACCTTGAGCTTGCCCCTTAAATTACTTGGGGATTGGTTAGAGCGTGGTTCTGATAAAACCAGGGTCTAGGGTTCAATCCCTGTAAAGACCAGCCACCAAATAAATAGATAGATGAATAAATTACTTGGGGGTCCTTTTTCTGTTTTTCCTCAACAAAACTAGGAAATCATATTGGTAAGAACAACTTGTACATAATTGAGTTACTAGAATAGAAAATACTAATTAACTTTGTCTTAAAATATCACCTGCTAAGGATAATTTAATTAAAGATTATATGAAAATATTACATACCATAAAATACATCTGTTTAGAGGCAGAAAATCAATTTGAAAATACGTTAATCATCTTGAAATCCTTTTAGTGATTTGTCTTTTAATGGCAGCCTTTCCAATTTGTTTTTGGCAAGGAAAATTTTACCCAGCTAGAATTTTTCCTCATGTAAGGCTTAAAGAAATTGGTTCTTTTTTTCTGATAGATTTATAACAGACTTTTAAAATTCCTTTTTGCAGACAAATGACTGTTTTCTATGCAAGACATATTAAGGTAATTGAACAGGGCAATGAACTATATTGTTTCTACTTTCCTGAAGTATATGCAGTCTTTAAATGTTAATTTAAAATAAAAGTTAACTCCTCTCTGTAGTTTTTGGCAATATCAGGTCTACTGCCTTTAGCATCCATTAGAAAGTGAAAAATTAGGACAAATATTCATGTCTCCAGATTTTGAAATATGTAGCATTTCATTCATTTATTTTCTGGCTATTATGGAGCTTTGACTTTACCAATGAATGTTATCAAAAGAGCTTTCTCTTTTCCATCTCTAACTCTTCACATATCTTGGAAATAAATTAAATAGTACGATGTGTTCAGTTAGAGAATTTTCAGACTTGCAGACTATTTTTAGAATATTTAATGACATGGTTTCCAACCCAGGAACAGTTAGTTTCAAAGATGCAATATGCAAACACATAATCATGCCTTTTCCTTTCTTCCTTCACCTTCTCTAACCGCAAATAACAGTGAACACTCTAATGTTTACTATGTGTGAAGCTCTATTCTGGGCATTTTCCATTTTAAGCCTTACAGCAACCCTGTGATTAAGGTACTACACTTCACAGTTGAGGAACTGAGGCATAGAGCAGGTAGACACCTTGTAGTGGTAGACACAGGATTCAAACCAGGGAAGTCTGGCTCCAGAGAACAGGCTTTTAACTACTAAGTAAACAGCTGCCTGTTGATAAAAGATGGAGAGACAGGATGCAGTGCACATTTTATTGTGCATGACTAGTGCCTGTATTTGAGGACTCTTCTATAGATATACTCTAAAATTCATGGGCATTTAAATTCTCTGCATCTCAGGCTTCCCATAAGAAAACATAGATCATGTGCCCTATCAGTATCTCCATCATGTCCAGTCCGTGAAAATGAAAATACAATATTATATATACATGACAAACTGTGAGGATAAGAGCCCTCTGGGTGTCCAGTTATTGATGTCCTTCTGAGGGGCTTCCTGATTCTTCCAGGGTATGGATGGAGCAGTCTTTTGCTTACTTTCTTTCCTACCCATTTCTCATGGATTTTTCTGCTCAGGCTCCTCCCAGAGAAATGTTCTGCCTTGGGCTCACCCAGATGCACAAGAGCAACCACACATTCTCTCTGAGTGTCTGGGCTCTTCCTCATGACTCCACCTCTTCAAGGATGGAGGCACCAGAGGTAGCACAGCACCTTAGGCCAGGACCAAGGACATAGAACTCTGTGTTCCTGCCTTTCTCTCCCACTCAAGTAAAGCTGGGGCACCAGGATGAAGGGGTTCACTTCCAATTATTAAAAGAAGCCAAGTCCCTTTACCCTGTCTCTTGTCGAATCACATCCCCTTCCTAACACACCCTTTCCTATCACTCCCTTACACAATTCCTCAGCAGAGGTGTAATTATTTCTCTTACTCTTTTTGACACTTGCCACCCTCAGTCCTTTGAGAACACAGTTTCTTTCCCTTCCCCCATCCCTGTCTGTTGGGAAAATAGAATAATTTAATCAGGCTCCCCTTGCCTAAGGACTGGTTGGGGGTGGTTCAGTAAACAAATTGTATGTGTGTGGGTGGAGTTGGTATGCATGCATGCTTCGGTTTGGCTGCAATCTGCCTCGGGTGGACGCTGCTCCCGCAGGGCCATGCTTTCCAGCTTCCAAGGGTCTGTTTGCCCGTTACCTAGCTCATAGACCTGCGCATGAGGGGTCTGGTGACCCAGCCTGGCGTGTGAGGGGTCTGGTGACCCAGCCTGGCATGTGAAGGGTCTGGTGACCCAGCCTGGCGTGTGAGGGGTCTGGTGACCCAGCCTGGCGTGTGAGGGGTCTGGTGACCCAGCCTGGCGTGTGAGGGGTCTGGTGACCCAGCCTGGCGTGTGAGGGGTCTGGTGACCCAGCCTGGCGTGTGAGGGGTCTGGTGACCCAGCCTGGCGTGTGAGGGGTCTGGTGACCCAGCCTGGCGTGTGAGGGGTCTGGTGACCCAGCCTGGCGTGTGAGGGGTCTGGTGACCCAGCCTGGCGTGTGAGGGGTCTGGTGACCCAGCCTGGCATGTGAAGGGTTTGTGACCCAGTCTGTGAACAGGCTTGAGGGGTCTGTGAGCTCCAGACCCAGCAGCCCTAGCTCGACAATTGGCCCAGTCGGCAGGTAAAAGAGCTTTACAATTGGCAACGTTAGCAGGATTCCGACATTAGCCTAGCTTTACACCTGTCTAATCCTCATTCCTCTGAGGAGGGCTCGGCTTAGGCTCTCCTCCTATGCAGATTTTTCCTGACTCTTTCAGCCCACATTCATCTACTTTCCCTTTGCGCTGATTTAATTTAACTGTGCCATAGATTTTTAAGCTTTAAATTTTAACATCATCCCTGTTCTACAATTTAGCACTTTAATATGTTGTTCACTAATTATATGATGAATGTATTATTTCTCCAGTCAGATTGTAAATCTCTGTGGGCAGAGAACTGTTTTGAACTTCCTGATTACTTCATACCATCAAGGTCAGAGTCAACACATAGATCACATCAGTGCCACATTGCTGGTTAATTATGTGTTCTGTTCCACTGATCCCAGAAACTATTTTCAAATCCTTTTCAACAGAGTGAGCCAGGCAATCAACATAAATTGGTTAGAGGTGGCAAGCAAACCAAACAGACTCACCATCTCCCTTATTGTTTTCCTAAGCCCTAGTTATTGTGAAGGTACAACCCAAGTGAGCAAGCTGCCAGCAATCTCCTGTCCACTCTGACCAGGCTTCATCTTTCTGCACCTGCTCTGCTACCTCCAGCTGGGGCATGGTTGCCACCATCACACTCATACTGTGTGACACCACAGTGGTCCAGACATGAAACGTTCAATTCCAGAAGGAAGTCCTGACCTCCCCATGAATTGAAGTGACTTCATGTACCTCCTACACATTCAATTGCACTAAAACTGTTCAGAAGATGTAGAGTTTTCTCTTAGGTTGCGAATGAATTCAATGACTGCTTCTGGGTCAATCGCCCAGTGCTGGATACCAAGGAGGGTACAGAGAAGAACAAACCTGAGTTCTTGCCCTGTAGAATCCCAGTCTGCTGTGAGTTAAATAACAGACCTGTACTGTATAAGATGAAGTGTTACCACATGGCGTTTCATTCCTCTAGCCAGAAGGAAGCTCAGCCAAGTCTGACTTGATAAATTTAGCCAGGAGCACCACATCCATTTTATTAGCATAGTTTATAGGAGATTAAGTGCTAAAACACAGAGTCGCTAATGGAATAAGAGCTCAGAAAAGGAGATGCACATGGGCTGCAACCAGTGAGTAAGGCGTGATGAAGGAGGTGGTGTTTCCTCTGAAGTGTGGGAGTAAATTGGATGGAAGGAGGGGAGGGGCTGGGCAGAAACAACACTCAAGGTAGGAGGGAGAAATTAAACGAAGGCGCAGATAGCAAATAAGCACCACGTGTTCAGGGATTTCTGCTGGAGATGGTCAAAGGTTGGATAGCCAAGGTGTTCCACATTTTTGGATGTCTTCATCAGTTAACTGGGAAAGCCTCGATGTTGAACTTTATAATAAAAAAGGAAGCTTGAGGAAGGGGAAAATGAAAACCTTACTTCCTAGATACTTGCTTGGGGATTTAATTACTACTCTGAAAATTCTGTCATGTTCAAATTTCAAAACACAGTGAAGAAGAAAGTAGCCACACGGACGTCTATAAACTACCTAGTAAGTTGTCTTGTTACTGATACACAAAATATTCAAAACTGCTGAAGGGGTCTATCACTTCTGTCCGAAAAAGCCATTTGGGGCAGTGGAATGGATTAAGAAGTTTGATCTACATTCAAAAGTAAATTGCTTTCTTTATTCTCAGACGTTATAAGCTGATAAAAGTCACAAAAAGAAACTATATTTCATGCTATTGTTCCCAGGATCTCTCCAACAATTCTCTCTCATTCTACTTCCTCCCACACTGCCAGCCTCAGCCATTTGGTATTGTTTCTTTATAGTAATTTTATCAGTTAAACATCAGCTACCTTGACAAAAGCAAAACCAAAAGATGACTTGTGAGAGTTAAACTCTGAACCTGAAGAGCTGCTCCACTTGTCCGGACTCCAGCATCACCCACAGTGACAACATTGCTTTCTCCAGATCTCCAGGCCTCCAGCTGAGGATTCACTAACACCCTCATGTCTAGGCTCCAGATTCACTGGATGACCAATTTATACTGTCCTGGCTGTGGATAAAGCCCTTTCTCTTTTAGTGTCCATTGCAAGAGAGTAGAAACTTCAAAAAGAATTTTAATAGACTTTGGGAGAAACAATGCAGAGCCAAAAATAATGTGTTCTAGATGATAGCTTCCTGACCCAGAGTGGGGGGCCACAATCAGGCAGAGATCCGACCTTTCCTTTTGCTCATGCCCCTCTGCCTGGGAAGCCTGCTCCAAGCTTCTCAGGAGTCTTTTGTCATTTCTTGTTCCTCTTGAGGTCCCTCCATCTTTCCTTGAAAGAAGGGGAGGCTCAGTCACAGCCCCTTCCAAGCCACGTGGTAGGTGGGTATTTACACCATTTCTTTAAACCAGAACAAAGTATTGGCTGAAGATTGATCATGAAGATGTCTGCTCACATGCACACAGACTGATCATGCAGTATAATAGTTCCCAGCTGGATACCTGTCCTATCACTTTAGGAAAAAGTACAAATATTGGCTTTTGCTTTACTTGACGTTGTCAAGAACAAATGTCAGACAAATGGCCCATGGGAAAAGGTAGGTGCAGTAATTCTTGTGGGAGGCCTTCTATGCCTTCCCTACTGCCAGCCTCACAAATACAGCACATCTGCTCTACCTTTGATGACATTCACATATTCAACTAACATTTATTATTTAGGCATTGTGAGGAAAATAATATTAAAAATAATAATTCTTCCAAAGACCAGCATCTCTAGTAGAAGTAGACAGACATGAAGACAACTTAAGTTCCATCATATTAGGGAGTATTTCAGGATGAGCAAAAAACATAAACTATGACAGAACAAGATTAAAAATCCCAGTTCCAAAACCAAGTAGCTATGTGATTTTTACCTTGAGCTTATTTTATTGCTCATATATAAACTGGATGATGTTACCTATTTCAAGGGGGTATTTCAAGGATTGAGTGAGAAAATACACAGCACATAGCATATAATAGGTACATGATAAGGGAAATTGGAGTAACCACCTCTTCCTGCCCAGGGCTTCTCAAACTTGAATGTACATTAGATTGTTTTAGAATCTTGTTAAAATGAAGATTCTGGTGGGGAGGGGGGTTAGGGAGTAATTGGATAAGGGACACAAAGAATAATTATGATTGTAATGATAAACATGCTAATAATACTGATTTGATCATCATATACTATACACAAATACTGATAGTCACTCTGTATGCTATAAATTTATATAATGAAAAAAAGAGAGATTCTGGTGCAGTAGGCCTGAGGAGGGGCCTGAGATCCTACATTTTCAACAAGTCTCCAAGTAATATCTATGATGTTTCTTGAGGGACTGTGCTTTCATTAGCAAAGGTTTAGAGATTACATTGTTTTTGTTTTGTTTTTGTTTTTGAGAAGCTGATACTGGAGATGAATCCTGAAAAATTAGTAGGTACCATCCAAGAAGAAAATGGACAGTGGAAAACAGGGCATATCAGAAGGGTACATGGACGGCCGGGGCTTGCCTGTAGTGTAAGCAGAATGGGAGTGTGAAGAGCCTGGAGGATGAACTTGAGGAAAGAATTTTATTTATTTATTTTTTATGGTAGCTGGCCAGTATGGGGAATGGAACCCTTGACCTTGGTGTTACAAGGCCACACTCTAACCGATCTAGCTAACTGGCCATCCTGGGGAGAGAATTTTAGAATGAGAGAGAGGAGCAAGACATAGGGTCTTCTAGGCCTTGCCCAGGAGGTAATGAGGGATACACAGAAGAATTTTAAGATGTGAGTGATTTGATCAGCTGTGAAATTCAGAAAGATTGCCCTGGAAACAGTAAGAGGATGGGTGGAGGGGAGTATGATTGGAGTCAGGCGGGTATGGTGCTATTCAGCAGTTGTTGAGACATGAGTCTGAGCCAGAGCAGCAATGGCAGTATGGACTGAGAGAAAGCGAAGCCTATGAAAGACATCAAGGATATGGAATTGACAAAACTTGGGCATTTATTAGATATGGAAAGAGGAAATGAAGTTGAAGTTCAACTTTTTATTTAGGTGACTTGAGTAGATGACAACATCACTTTCCAAGTAATTCAGGAGGAAGAGAAAAGTTTATGGAATGGAAAATGAGTTGAGTTTGGGAATATGTTGAGTTTGTGTAACATCTGAATGGATGTGCCTGTTAACAAAGTTAGAGTTATAGAAGAGTTTGGGACCTATTGGTAAATATTATGGTAGATGGAGTCATGGAGATAGGTTCTGTCATTCAAGGTCAATAGTAGAGAGTGAAGCAAAAGAAGACAAGATTCTCATGCAAACCAACATGAGGAGTGAGGAGAGGAAGAGAAATCCACCAAACAGACTGAGGAGAAATGATCAGAAAGAGAGAAACAGAATGGGGAAGAAATATCATCAGGAAAGGCTAGGAAGAGGAGAGTTTGCAGAAGAAATTGACCAGCTGTGTCAAATGTAAGTTACATAAATAAAGACTGAAAACTACAAATTGGTGATATTTGTCAGAGTAGTTTCATTAGAATAAGGTAGAGAAAAGCCAGATTGTGGTGGACTAAAAATGAATGGAAGACATGGAAACAGAAAGTCAATATAGAATATACATTCAGCAGTTTGGCAATAATGGGAAAATTTTAATAACTAGTAGCCATAAATAGCCCCAAGGCTGAGTGTTTCATTTAAGTGATTGATTGATTGATTCATTTATTTGTTCATTCATTGTCTTAAGCATACTTAGTCTGCTGGGAAGGAATGAGTAAAGAAGAAACACATAAAGATAGGTCGAGGGAGTGACTAAGAGAGCAATGCCCAGGAGAAGCAGCACAAATTCATCTGAGACTGTAGAAATAAGGTGGAGCTGGGCACCTGTGCAGATGGGTCCCTACATGTAGGGATGGATATTGCATACATAGTAGCTCAGGCTTATTCTGTAACGTGGAAGACAAGATCATTGGCTGGACACTGAAGATGGAAGCTACACCTAGAGACAAAACTGTGTAATGAGACCTAACCTCAAAGTTCGGTGGTTTTCTCCAGTAGTACTTGACCCTGTGCTCATATTTCCTTTTAAATTGTCCATAAACCTTGTTGATGCTACCTCAAAACAATAAAGAAGTGTGTGTTTCACAAATAGAGAATTCTCTGATATATACCAATTTTTGGAATTCCAAACAGCAAGCTGGCCTTCTTTCCTCTGCACTTCATTCATCTCGTTTTCCAGCCGACAAGAGGAGATAGAGATAGAAAGATGGATTATGTGTGTGCGTGTATATATGTTGCACTCTTTAGTGGTGATGACATCTGTAGAACCATCAAAGAAATCTTTCAAGGTTACAGAACGAAAAAGTTGGAAACGGCTGCTTTTATTCATTCAGAAATCTTACTTAGTGTATACTTCAAGCTCTTTAATCCAATTAGGATTATGTGTCAAAATTCTTTTGTTCATTTCACCTAAATAATCATGACTCCTCAACTTCCTAACGCAGTTCTCAGCTGAACATCATTATTCAACAATAAACTAACAAAATAGGAGGCTAATGGTCCTTGTTAACTAGCAGAGCAACAGGCCACTGGCTTTAATTTCAGGATTCAATCCTCAAGATATCTCTACTGAATTCTGCAGATCAACTGCAAGTGGAGATATAAATGAGCCAGCCAAATCCTCGACTTCTCAGAAGTGGGAGAGAGGGGGATGGGGGCAAAAATGCAGTTTAGAAAATAAAAGTTGTAATTCCATTTTGAGTTACATCAACGGGCAGAATATGTTATTTCAAATATTTTTGAATGAATTAAAAATCTCTCAATTTGGCCACTTCAATATGTATTTTATTGGTTAATTCAATTATCCCCTCTGATAGTATTCCATTTTCCCAATTTCTTTCCCCAAACACTTCTTAAATACTAACCACTGTAGATTTTTAATATACACAAGTATCTGATTCCTTACAAGTCTCCAGAATTTGCCTAAACTACATTTCATGAAGCTGATTGGTGACCTAGGAAGGAAGTACAGGAGTCCAGTGCTCTAGTAAACAGCTTAGAAAGTGGTTGTGCACTGTTTCTGCCTTGAGATCAAACTCTGTGACACTCCTGACTCCCTTAAAAATATCAATGACCACTACTTTGAAGCACATCTAAGAATGTATTCAGGATAATAGCAAAGAGCATAGACACTGTGTTACGCAAAGAATGTTTAGAAAAACTATTTAATCTAGAACTTGAGGAAACACGAGAGCTGTCTGTGTTAATATACTTTCATATGCAAGTGAGAGATGCCAGTTCAGAATGACTTAGGGAAAAACCAAAATGATTTGGTTGAGATAACTCAAAGTCTGAACAAGGATGCCAGATTTGGGCACAGCTGGAACCAGAGGCTCAGACTCTGTCATCAGAATTTAGTCTTTCTTTCTCCATCTCTTGCCTCTACCATTCTCTGTGTTGACTTTCTTCTCAGCTAGCCATCTGACAGTGCCATGCTTACCTCCCATGCCTCCAGCAATCCTAGTGAAAAAAGGAATGTCTAATAGTTCCAACAAAAGTCCTGAACTGGACTTGGGCCAAATCCCCCACTCCTGGAGACTACATGTTCTTTATGGAAAAGCTTTGTGCTGTTCCCACAAGACAGTGGGCAAATGCCAGGCAGATAAGAACTACAGATGTCCTACACTGCCTTCAAATATGTGGTGGGCTGTCATGTGGATTAGGAGGTAAACTTCCATGAAGCTCCAAGAATGAGAAGTAGACCCCCTGTGTAAACTTTACAAGAAAGTAGATTTCTGCTCACTCCCCAAAAGGATCTTTTCACAGAACCATTAACAGCTGAAACAGGCTTCCTCAAGATGTGCCAAGTACCAGGTCCTTCCACATGTTCAGGTACAGGCCAGATGGGCAGCTGTGAGGAGTGCTGGCAAGGAATTCCTGCACTAGGCAGAGCTTTGCCTACATGACCCATGAGGTCACTTTTGACTCTATAATTCTATTATCCTTGTTAATTTCCACAATTCAATTTGCAGTACAGGATAAACAAACCAACCTAATTTGATCTGGAACTTCTGCAGGCTAGCACAGGTCATTTAATTTAAAACACATGGCTCTAGCCATTAGTGTGTTTTCTGAAGTCATCTATCAGACCTTGACCTTAACAAGGTCTCCATGTTTTTCCAGCCTTCTGCTTATTCCACAATTGCCTTTCATTCTCCTTTAGACTGGGGTGGAGGGAGCAGGAAAGAGTTTTCTTCTTTCTGAATTTCTCCTCTTAAATCTTATAATAAGTGAGTCCCCATTAAAATTACATTGCTTACATCTTTATGTCTCGATTTGCCTTTCCCATTGCAGGTTTAAGAGTCTATGAGAAATGGAAGCTAGGACCATAGATAATCACAGCTCTGTATAAAGTCTATTAAGGCAAATGTGCAAAGCAGAAAAAATGAGATTTTTGAAATTTGGTATTAAAAATTAATTTATGAAGTAAATTTGTTACACCTCAACATTGTTAGAATTAGGGTACCAAAACCACTTGAGTC
Organism: Galeopterus variegatus; assembly: GCF_000696425.1. Lineage (NCBI taxonomy): Eukaryota > Metazoa > Chordata > Mammalia > Dermoptera > Cynocephalidae > Galeopterus > Galeopterus variegatus. The sequence goes on from NW_007733949.1 coordinate 58,689, forward strand.
TTAGTCATTATGAAATATACACATTCGCATGAAAATTGTATATTTTAATATATTTTAAATATATTTAAATAAAGTATATTTTCACAGCTGAAATCACTCCCACCATACATGTACTCTGCTCTGCTTGAACTGGAACTTCTGTGTTACAGAATACAGCCCACAGATAAAATTTTCTTTTTGCCAGAATATGTCCATCCTTAATAACTGATGATGTTACTTCTCTTTTTCAGTGAATGTTGTGTCGATGCTACAGGAATTTTGGGAAGGCAAGCAGCAGCAGAGGGCTGCATTCCCAGGTGAAGGTGTGGTTGTCTATGAGTCGCTGCCAGCTCCTGGACCTCCCTTTGTGAGTTACGTGACCCTTCCGGGGGGAAGCTGTTTTGGCAACTTTCAGGTGAGAAGCAACCACCAATTTGTCAGTGAAAGTTAATTAGGTTAAAATAGAGTAAACCCTTGTGTAAAATGGTAACATTGCAAGTTCTGTCAGATATAGAGAACGAATTGTATCATATTCTATTATATATACTGAAAAATTGGTCAGATGTTTCAACTTCTAAAAATGGAAGTGTTTTATATTAAGAAGCGCCCTGATATTTCTTATGAAAAACTAACTTTATAGCACATCATTTTATTTGCAGATAGCTGCTGTCCTTTCTTCTCTCAGGGCCCTCCCATCTGTAAAAAGTCTCCACTTTCATAAGTTTTGTAATCAAATGTTAATCAATCTACTATATGCCAAAGCATGAACCAACAGCAAAGGGTTGAAAATCATAGGGTTGGGTTCAGGCATCTATGCTAGGCCCAAGGTCTGCCTCTGACTACCTGTATACCTTGGCAAACTTAACTTCCAGGGAGTTGGTTGGAAGTCATTTGAAATATGTACACAATGTGTTTAGCATGGTATCTGGTATATAGCAGGTATCCCAAGTATTGTTTTTACAATTATTGTAAAGACTCTTCCAATTGGTTCAATCTTTGTGTTTATGATGGGGTGTAAATAATGATACATTTCTAGTTGTATACCTACTCACATAAAAAACATTTGCCTACATTAAGCATCAACATCTGGTTATCCAGTGTGTGTAACAAATACTCGCTGAGTAACTAGGAAATACAAGCAATGGGCCAAGTACTGAGGGTATGGTCCATACCCTGGGGAAATCAATGTACAAAAAAGGTTACGATAATTACATAGAGTTATGTGTGAGCGTCCATGAAAGCACAAGGAAAGGAACTTCTAAATTTAGCAATCCTCTTTAGAAGTACCACTTTAACGCAGTAAACTATCTCTCAATTTTCAGTAACTGGCAACCATGCTTTATAGCTTATGGACACTGTGAAACTTCTAAGCAACCACGTTTGTCTCTTAGGCTTGACAACTAAGAAGCCCAGAGGAAAATTTTCAGTGTATCTCTTTGTAGTGTAGTTCTACAGAATTTTATGTCATATAATTCTTAAAATTACCCTTGTACCTAGTATTATTTATATTTCTACCTTTACTTCCACTTTGAACTTAACGCCTCTCATTTATTTTATCCTGTTACCCAGTGTATCTGTTTTACATTGTCTCAAATCCTTTGTGGAGTGAGGGAAGAACATAATTTAATAAACAGACCCTCAAACCTATGCTGCCCAGGAGAAATCAAAGAAGGATTCACAGGGAATGCAAACATGAACTGAGACGTGCAGTTGAGGGTGTCTTGTCCAGTCATCAAAGGGGAGATGACATTCTCGGCATAGGGAATGGTGTGTGCAAGGGCAAGGAGCAAGAGGAAACCACAAGCTTTTTCAGAATATGGGAGCACATCTGTCGGTGTGTGTGGCAGTGAACTGGGGGAGAGGACTATCAGGCACTCACATCAAACTGTAAGAGACCTTCATGCCTTGCAAAGGAGTACAGCTTTTATTTTATCTAAAATCAGAATTCCTGAAGGATTCTGAACAGGAGAGTGATATATTCTCATGTTTCAGAAAGATTACTCTGCAATAGCATGAAGATGCTTTAGATCTAAATGATGTTAAAGGCCAAGGGGCTGATAGGGAGAGAGAGATGAGTGCCCTGGAGATGAGTTGCATACACAGTACATTCAGCAGGTAAAGGTGAGAGGACTTCATTAGGTACAGGAGCTAGGTTGATACCTCTGCTCTGGCCTCTGCCACTGGGTGGGCAACACAGGAGGAGCAGCCAGTATGTGCAAGGTGAGGACAGAGTCAGTGTGCAGTGTCTGGAAGCTTCCAGGCAGAGAAATGCAATCGGCCAAAAAACTGAAGCTTGAGGGAGAGAGATGGGTTGGATTTCTGAATTTCTGAGCTGAGGTTATGGCCGCAGGTACCACTGCTGAGTGAGAATGTGTGGTGAGGGAAGAAATTCAAGGAGTGATCTTAGTAATGTTTTTGGCGGGGGGTAGGGGGCAGAAGTAAATGGAAAAAGATTTCTCTAAAAAGCCTGAGGATGAGCCAGAAAGAGACAAAGATCCGGAAGAGGGAATTTATGGAAATCAAGAGATGTGACATCTCGAGATTGAGGATACAGTGAACAGGGGTCAGCCACAGTACAGAGGTCCAGTGAGATGTTCCTATTGACCATGATGAATGTAAGATCTCAATAGCCTTCAGAAGAGTAATTTCAGTGCAGAGAATGGGATACAAGTCAGATAACAGAGGATTGGAGAGTAAATTTGGGCTCAGAAATAGAGGCAGTATCCTTCAATAAGAATTTTTTTAATCCTTCCCTACTTTCTGGGATGATTCAATAGGGATTTAAAGGATTCCTTCCTACTCTTGTGGTCACCACTGCTTGGGAAAATAGAACCACCTTGCCTATTGTCCAGTGGGGAGTTGGAGAGAAAGCAGGTTCTGGTCTAATTGCCATTGGTGTCTTCTAGACATCTAAGCCATAATTAAACTAAGACTGAGCCACAATATTCAAACAGTTCTCAGCCTGCAAAGATGAGCCAGAATCAGTAAGATAAACTTCTCTTAGAATGTAAAATATCACAAAAGAAACCCCCTCAAGATTGAATCAAGATAGTAGACTTAGCACATTCCTCAACCTCTTTTCTAGTCTAAAATGCCTTCAAATGTTAAAGACATGTTTTCAAATAAGTAAATTTACAAGAGTGCTGGGCAACTAGAAAGGGTGTCATTGGAAGTGATGAATTTTGAGGCAATTCTGGGAGATGCAAGTGGAATCAAATTATTAGGTGAAAAAAATACCATGGCCTATACATGTACAAGAGAAATACACCATGAAAGTGAAGAAGAGTTAGAGAAAGTCCAGGACCAGATGACAAATGCAAAGAGCAGAAGGGGGTCCAGGGGTAATTTTAAGGCTAATTAAAGAACTGCTTTTAAAACTTCTGACTCATCCATCCATTGAGCTGTTGCCTTCCCCTACCCTGAGCAGTAGTCAGCAGTGGATTTTTTTTTTTTTTTTTTTTGACCAGTAAGGGGATCGCAACCCTTGGCTTGGTGTCGCCCGCACTGCGCTCAGCCAGTGAGCGCACGAGCCATCGTTATATAGGATCTGAACCCGCAGCCTCAGCACTCCCAGTGCGCTCCCACAGCAGTGGATTTTGACCTCTGGTGAATGAAAGTGAGTTACCTGATGAGGATAACTTGAATGTGGGCCTAGAAGCCTCGGAACAGAGCTTGATGTAACCCCAGACACCAAAGACAGGGATGAGGGGTAGGGAAGGGAGAGGAAAGGCAGCAATTGACGAAGAGGTTCCCCACGCCATGCGTGCCTGCAGGTCCACTGTCGAGCATTCTAAAGTGAAGTCTGCCAGTTCACACACCCTGCCCTCTCATCCCTTCAGCCCTCCCACTCAGAAGAGACCTCCTAGGGAAACAGACCTACTCAATTGCAGGGGAAGGTCTTCCCAGCCACCTAAACTAATATACTTCTTTGTCCGTGAGTGTCAACAAACTAAAGATCATCAGGCGTTTAAGGAAAACTGAAAGTATAAGAGAAAAGGCCAGGGCAAGCAAACAAAAGAATGGAAGAATTGAAGCAGCACTAAATATACGAGAGTATTACAATGAATAGCCTTAGAAAGTTTTGAGAAGATATTCATCCCCAAAACAGCTATGAAAAAAGGAACAAGCAGGGAATCAGAAAGTTAAAATACAATTGCCAAATTAGAACAATATAAATAATAAATAAGGAGCAAGTAAATGAATGGACATAGATGACAGCCACATTAGTAAAGGTTGACAAAGTATAAAAATAAAAATAATAATAAAGTGAATCTTTTAGAATTTAGAGCAAAGAGACAAAGAGATGAAAGAAGACAATACAAGAGATATGGGGATAAATGCTGGAGGTGAACATTGATCTAATAAGAGTTCTAGAAAGAGACAAAGGAAATAGAAGGGGAAAGTAAATAACAGAAGTAGTTTTCTTTGAGTTAAAGAAAAGTACAAGTTTTCAGATTGAAATGACCACCATATTCCAAGCAGGATCATGACAAAAGAATCTCATAGCTCTGGGGCTGTGTGGGACTAGGGACAGTAATCTGTTTAAAAGGTGGATCAAAGGACTTTTTTGATACCACATTTGTACATGAATCTGTTTTTTAAATTAGATTCAATGTGAATGTAGCTTTAGGGGAACTTCAGGGGAGCTGGTGAAATGGAGCAAAAACTGGCAAACTTGGTTAAGAAAATAAAAAATTGTTTCTTTGAAAAGATAAGTAAGAAAGACAAATCTTTGGCATTTCTGATTAAGAAAAAAACCAATATATATGCCACACTAAGCATGAGGAGATGCAATCCTAGAAGTGTGGTTGGTATAAGAATACCACGTAAGTTATTATGTTAAAACAACATCAAATGATATGGACTACTTTTTGGGTTCTCTGTATTATCTTTGCAACTCTTCTATAACTATAAAATTATTTCAAAATAAAGTTTTTTTAAAAGGCTTCGGTGGCTCCCTATAACCTTCTTATTAAAGTCTAAATTCCTTACTTCATTGTAAAGATTCTACAACTGACCCAACTTTTCCTTCCAGCTTTATGTCCCTGAATCCATCTTCTGACACCTATTGCTTCAACCTGACTATTCCTCATCCATGTCTTGACAGCCTTTAACCACTCCCATACTCACACTGTGACCTACTGTCACCTCCTGCTCATGTCTAAACCCTGCCCATCTCCCAAGACTCCACTCAAATGTCACATTCTCCATGAAAGCTCTCTGAATCTCCCTGCTAGAAATCTCTACCTCCTCTGATTTCCCAAAGCAGTTATCTCTGTTTCTGTACTAGTGCTTAATGTTTTCTACCCTCTGTTAAAGTTACTTATGTGCATGTTCTGTCTCTGTAATAAAATGTTAAGTTCCTCAGGGACAAGGTTGGAAGCTTTATGTCCCCCATGACTCTAAGCACAATTTTTTGCATATAGTAAGTGTCTAATAAATTTTGTTGAATGAATAGCCAAATGAATGAATCCCAAGAATAAATGAAGTTAATGTTTTTCCATATAATCAATGGTCAGCTAAGATATTTCACCTAACGCTACAAGGTAGTGGGCTAGGGAAAAAAAAGTCAGTATCAGTAAAATCAGCTGATATTATTTTGTTTATATCTGTAATTAAAGTTTTGAAAATGGATGAATTTAAAAGTCTTGATTAAAAAGATCTTCTAATTCTCTCTGCATTTAATTTATGCACAGTAACTTTTTCCCCACCCGACTCTCATGACCAGTGAATGACAAGATTTAGCGATACTCACACACAGGCATTCATTATGTTTGTTCATATGTAATAAACATGATCATTATAATCTATCTAGATTAGAACATATTTGGCATATCAATGAATGGATCTACAGGATATGAGTCTAAGAAATTCTAGTGTTCTTGTTTTTGTTTTTGCTACCTTGAGAATTATGAATTTCCCTATCATCTCATAAATTTTGACCCAAAATGATAGGACTTCCCCTAGGTAGTGGATTCAACATCCTCCTTGCGGTCTTTAAAAAATAGAAAACAAAACAAAAAGCTGAACTCTTCAACAGGGAGGCCTCCTGGTGATTTCTCTGATCATTTCATAGTCTCCTTTTCCTTGTGTTTAAATCATCGTATTTTAAGGTTCTCAGGAGGATTGTTAACATCCTTGCTTTAAAAGATCCAGAATTTCCTGAATCAAATATATTTTGAAAATGTGTTTGGGTGGTTGGCTGCCAAATCTGGCTCCTTCACCCATTTAGCCCTTCAAAATATGATTTGAAAAAGGAAAACCAGGAAAAAAAAGAAAGAAAATTTCTCCTAAAGCAATGTTCTTGTACTTTTCTTTGTCAGTTCAGAAACCATCTTAAATGCTATTTTCACCATATAACATTTCACCATGTTTTTGCTAGCAGTTGGCCTATAAGAGCCTACATGCTCATTCCTACAATGCCTTTCATGTAATCAAATGTCACCCCTGTGCATTGCAAATCATTTCACAATGTATTATTAATGCCAAGACCATGTGCTGAAGCATGGAGAAACCATTATACCAGCAGTAGCCTTCTTACTGAGCCGTGGACGTCACCTCCAGTGGTGCCAAATAATTGAAAATACTTCAAGTGGAGTATGGGACTGGATTGAAGGACTAATCCCTCTGGTTTCAGGCAGTTTCATGAAAGCTGTGAGAGATTATACTCATTCATTCTTTAGAAAAGTGGTATTCAGACCAAATTCTAGTTTTCTGATTAATTAAAGGAAAGCAATCCAGTCAAAGGCTCTGATGGACACAAACCACTGGTTTTTATGCAAAGAAACCTCCCACTGAAGTAAATGTGAGGCTTGTGTCCACGAAGACTAATTAAAGAATTTTCAGTTAATTCTGACACCACAACCCACAAAACACACAGAGAAAGAAGCTGTAACCCTGCCTTTAGACCCTGCCTTCATAAACTGCTACAGTATAAAAAAAAAAAGAGAAGTGAAAGTATGATTTTATTTTTGAATTTCTAAACGATAAATCATCTATTGACAAAAATTTCTTTTCAGAAAGTTGTATTGAAACACATTAGTATTTCTTGCATCTTTTATAAAAGAAAACATCTTCTAATATTACAGGCATTAAGTAGAAATTTATGCATTTTGGACATATTTTCCTTATGCCATTTTTGTCTAGGCAGTTAATCCTTCCTGAGCCATATATCATCACCATGAAGACTTGCAGTAATTTCCACTTTTTACAATAAGAGCCATACAAGGACCATCAGATCCTCGTCTGGCCCCCTCTTGATGAACTCAGAAGGAAAGCATTCAATTGTTGCAGCAGCTGTTTTTGCTTCCAAATCCAAAAGGACAACTTGAGTATTTTATTTTATAATTTTGATTTAAAAGATTTGTGATTCAAGTTTTCTTTTTGAGCCAGTGATGTAGTCTTCCATTTATAGTCTGCCGGAGTGACTTGGGTTAATGAATTTCATTCTTATTTTGAGTGAAAACCAAACATTCCCTTGAGTACAGTACTAGGGTACGCAATTATTTATGTGCACAAATTATGATTGAATTAAAAACGTGCCTTTTGGCTAAAACATTGATGTAATAACTTGATCTGTTTGAAGTGTGAGACCCTTATTCATTGGAGTATTACATCTTTTTCACTTAAGTGCTTTGTTGTTGTTCACATTGCTTCACAGAAAATATATATAGGTGTTAAACACTGGGGTCCAGTACTTAGGCTAGTTGCATAATGTCAGGCACCACATGAAGTTGAGGCATTTAGTATTTCCCAAGGCAAACTGTTAATTGTCTTTTTTTTTTCATTTGTAACCCATGTTTGGTGTTGTGTAAATGGGCTGCACAGTAGGGAGACATGAGTTGGGACACCAAGAGGAGATGAGCTACTGGCAAAGCTCTGTCTCTAAAAGACAGTGAATCCCTTTAATGATCTTTTATTTTTATGTCACTCTGGTTTTCAAACCAAAGCCACTGCCTGCGAAGATACCTAGAAAAACTACTTTTCCAAGAAACATACTATCTAAAAGGACAGGAGTGTTTAATTTTGTTTTGTTTTGGTTACTTAAATCAGTAAGCACACTTTGCCTGTATTATCAGACATAAAAACACATGTTTTATACTTAGGTGCATTATTGAGTCTTCTCAAAGTCCAGGGAATTAAAGATACATTTAAAACACAATAAACTAAGTTTATTAAGTTAGATTTTTCCCAGGAGAGAATGACTAAGAGAAAATTTGATTAATTCATACACTTGACTGAACGGAATTGTAGTGGTCTTATTGCTGATTATTATATAAGGCCTGGCCTTAGCATTCCATACCCCAAATAGAGATTTAGTTCCTGTCATAAAATTAAAACTATTGCCCTGCACTAATGCTGTTTTAATGCCAAGTCTTTCTATTTGAAATCGTCCATGACCTCTCTTCTGCCTCTAGATTTGTGTACCTCGCCTCAGATGCACTACGTGCTGTCCGACATAACTTCTAAAAGAGGCATTTCCTGGTGGAAATCTCCACAGGAAAGCATCCTATTTTATAACTAATGAGACCCAAAGATAGAAAAGTTAGTTATACCCCTTCCCATTTGAAAGTCATATGTCAGCTAATTATCAAAACTTAATGACTTGTCCATGAAATTGGGAGTGCGTATTGTTTTAATGAGACCCTTTATTTATTCCCCAGCCTCCTTCCCTAACTTTAACCGTTTCTTTTTTTATTAAGCAAAGTGAATAGAGTTGCTTGACTTCCAGCTAGAAGTTAGAGTGTAGTTAAAGGAATGCTTAGGAAAGGCCTCATGGTAAATAAAGACTTTGGACTATCTGCACAGGAGTCTCCCAGTCCCTAGTTCATAACTTTAGGAAGACATTCACTGTCTACTGAGTTGCTGAGTAAGAAATTCTGACTCCATTTCTCTCTAACTCGCTCCCCTCTCTCTCATGCAATCAGAGCCAAGTCCTTTTACAGCAAAGTAACTGTAAAAGTAAACCAAAATTTTGAGCCCTGATCAACTCATCTTGTCTTCACCTGAACTTGAAAAAAGAAAAAGAAAAAAACCTGAAGAAGCAAAGCACAACATGGGTTTGTAATAGTTACCAGGGATTTTGGTCTAGGTATGTGTAGAATAGCATTTGCAGCAGAAGTAAATGAGGAAGAGGCCAGGTGGTTTATATTATAAAAATAACATTCTGACCCACCATGTGCATGAAACGTTTCTTTCAGTTGACAGGAACTGGTGAGTTTTCTGTGAAAATTGGACTCCCAGGCCAGTTCCCTCCCCCATCCCTAGCTAAGACCCTCATTCCCAGCACACACAGAGCTCTAAATTGTTCCCAACATATTCACAGCCAGCCTGACTTACGGAGACACAATATTAACTTGGGTGACTGATTTTCAGCAGTGGCCCTTTTTCACACCACCATCTGGAAGGGGGAAAAAGTGCAAATATAGCCACAATTAGATAAATTGGAACATATGCAAATGTTCATGTTTTGGCCAGGGCAGTTAAGGTCTTGAAAAACTGAAAAGGGGACCATTAGCAGAAGGGGCTGGTTTGTGGCATTCTTTGTGCTGAAGTCTTGCTGTCAGGATGAAACTGAGGTGTTGGTGACACTGACCAGAGCTGGCAGGCGGTGCACACAAACTCTGCAAGTCCCTTGCTGAGACTCAGACGCCAAGTTGCAAAAGCAAAACCTTCCCAACTGCTTGAATGACAGACTAACAGCCTAACGGATTTGGGCAAGAATTCTCACCTCTCACAGAATCAGTTTATTTGGTTTTGCCACCTGCAAAGTGCCCTTGGGTACGATGTGCTATTGAGTGAATGCACCTAAATAACACTGACCTGCCCTTGACCCCAGGGAGGATGGCATCTTCAGCTTGAGTTCACATGTAGACACAAGTTGTCACGTTTGCTATTACATTACATTACACAGTTGCTATTTGCTATTACATTATAAGGATATCTTGCTCCTTGTAGACAATGTTTCTACTCCTTGGTAACCACTGGTAGGCACCACGTAAAAGTGTGCCCAACTCGGTTTTACACACTTTGGATCTGCAGACCTTTAAAACATGTCCTTAAAACACATGTATGAATAATTCTAGAAAGTCTGTTGTTTGTTTAAGATGGGGAGAAGTTACTTATATTGATTTCTTTCCACATGCTTTCCTGAAGAAAGCACTGTAGTTGGGATATGTGTACAGAAAAATCTTCAGATGTAAAAACAACGCAACACATGTATCCTGCCTATTTTCTAATACAAAGCATGGAAAAAAATTATTAATCAAATGAGGGCTACCAGTGAAGTTACTGTTCAGAGTCTAAATTGTGCCAGCTAAGGAGCTGGCTGGTTAGCTTAGGTGGTTAGATCACAGCTTTATAACATAAAGGTCACTGGTTGGGATCCTTGTACCAGCCAGCCGCAGAAAGGAAAAAAAAAGTAAATAGTGTCAGCTGAGCTGGAAGGTGTTTCCATAAACAGTAACACACCTATATATAGTTTTAAAGTAGCTCATAAATAATTAACAATAAAACTAATTTCTTATTAGGCATTTCTGTTTATAACATGTATATGACTATCAAAATTTTATTTCAATTAATTTAAGAACTTCTGTCCATCCTACATAATTGACTAATCACTGTTTTATTTCAGGACAGCCTACTGGCCCACAAGTTAATTTTGGTTTGATCTTGACATTGCATAGTATGACACATTGGAAAATTATCATGGAAGACATAAAAACTGCTGAGCAGAAAAGTAAAACTGAGACCTCACTTAGGTTAGCAGTGTATGTGTACTTCCTAAGGGCCTAATTTTAGAAGAACTATCATAAGGATATTTTTTTTAAACCTGAATGCTGCTTTCCTTGACTTTTGGGTAGAAGCAGCTTCTCTAGTGAGAAATTAGCATTTTTGATGTTAGCAGAGATGGATTTACCATGAAGCCAATGAAGTTTCTGCACAGGCTCCTTGCAAGTCACAATGCTAACTTTCTTTATTTGTAATTTCATATTGTTTTTCTTAAACAAAATTACCCAAATTATGTAAGCTTCAGGCCCCACAAAACCTGGTTCTGCCCCTGCCAGTTAGAAATGAGACATGGCAGGGACAGAGGCTCCAGCAACATTCCCCTGAGTAATCCTGGGTCTGCCTGCTTCAGAATCGCCTGGAGAGTTTATCAAAATGCACATCTCCTGCCATGATCCACCTGAAGATATTCTGATTCAGTAGGTCAGGTTGGGGCCCAGGAATATGCATTGAGCAAGTTCCTTGGTGATCTTACTATAAATACTAAAGCTTTTGTACTATTGGTCCAGGGTCCTGGCCTAGGCTTGGTGGTGATCATTATAGTGTAGTCTGTGGGCTCCTGGTGGCTTAAAACTCCAAAATAAAATACAAGTCCAGAATGAGCTGGTCTTGGGGGAAATTTCTAATCCAGTAGAGCTGGGGAAGGTTAATTTAAATGACTTTTGTTCTTAAAGAGTTACCAAACACTTCTTAAAATTGTTGTGTAACCCTATGTGGTAGAATGGAAAAATCTCTTAGCCCCATAATTAATCAAGAGGGCACTTCCATCCAGAAAGATGCTTCCTACAGGAGATGACATTTGATCTCTGGTCTAGTCATAGCTGGCTTTTCTATCTCCATTTTCCTTCCCCCTATAGGAAAGCATCAAAAGGAGGATGATAGGAAGGAGGAGGGTATTAAGGTAATTATCAGCACATTCCCCTACTCAGTGAGCACAGTTATTGCCACTGCATCCTCCTCGGCCTTTTCTTCTAAATGAAGTTAAATTTGTCATGCAAGGATGAGAGGGAACACTCTTCGAGTCTTCTGTCAAAATAATCCATAAAATATCGAAGCTGGAGCTTTGTCTAAAGTACTATACTGATTTAGGGAATGCTATGTGACCTTACCCAAATTACATTTTTTCTCTATATGTCCAAAGTGGGTTACTATTTCTGTGAAGAGCAAAGTAGCACAGTGGTTAAAAACCTGAATTCCCAAGTCAGACAGACTTGGGGGTGAATCTTGTTTTGTTCACTTTTTAAGTTGCATGACTTTGGGATACCATAACCTCTTTAAGCCTCTGATCCTCACCTGCAAAATAAGCATAATAACAAAACCAACCTCATAGGATTGCTGTAATAATGAAATGTGATGATGAACATAAAGTGGAAAGCACACAGTGTCAGCAGTGAGGATTACTGGCATTGAGCTCTCCCTCAAGGGTGTGCTGAGAGAATTCTTAATTACCTGCTGTGAGCAAAGCCTTTGTATTTGTTGTCTATTGCTGCACAACAAAGTGCCTCAAAACTTAACAAACATTTATTGTCTCACATATTTTCTGAGGACTGGGAAACTGGAAGCAGCTTAGTTGGATGGTTCTGGCTCAGGGTCTCCTGGAAGGAAGCTGCAGTTAAGCTGTCAGCCGGAGCTGCAGTCATCTGAAGGCTTGATCAAGTCTGTAGGGTCAGCTTTCAATCTTGCTCAGTTGGCTGTTGGCAGAAGGCTTTAGCTGCCTGCCATGTGTAGGACTAATCACAACATGGCAATTGACTTTTCCCCAAGCAAGTGGTTCAAGAGAGAAGGCAAATAGGACCAAGGCAAATAGGAAGCATGGTGTCTTTCATAACCTAATATCAGAAGTGATATGCCGTCACTTCTGCCATATTCTGTTGGTTACACAGACCAATCCTGGTGCAGTGTGGGAGAGGACTACACAAGGGTGTGAATGCAGAGGCAGGGACCACTGGAGGCATCTTGCAGGATGGCTACCACTGCCTTTAAATAGCTTTCCTGAGCAATGCTACAGTTGCTCTTAATTTTTTTGCTTTAATTTTAGATTAGAGCCAGGAGGCTTTGAAATGATTATCGTGGTTTATAATCTACCAGCAAATGAAAGTCATCTGAGCATCAAGATAAACGTCTGAGTGGGGTCTGCTAGCCACTTGGAAAGCATGTGGTGCCACATGCCTAAGAAATCCACAGCTGACTTTAGTAAAATATTGACTACACATTAAATTTTCCAGCACTGCACTTTCACAAAGTGCAAAGGACAGAAGTTGTCTCTCTATATTAACATGTTAAAATTGTCAGCAGATAAGACACAGTTTACAAATCTGTATTTATGATTGGGGTCTGGCTAAAAAACAGCAAGAATAAACTATACAACCTGGGAAGTCTAATTCTAGCAGGAAGTTGCTTTGAAATAACATCATACTTCACTTACTCCCCAACTGATGTCTTTGACGACTGGTTTGTACACATCAATAAAACGTCCTGTCAGTTACCATATTTTATATTCTTACAGTGTTTCCCACTGTTTGATGGTAACTCTAACAGTGCCTGTGCTCACAGCAGCAGCCACACTCTGATTTGGACACACCAAGTAGATTGCTATTTGGCTAAATTTCTTGCCCAAGTACAGGTTCATATGGGTTGAAAGGGCCCATTAAAAGATCCCTAAAGAAAAATATGCAGTTCTTACTGGCTTGGATTTGTAGTTCCAGAATTTTGAAGAAAGCGGCTGGTTAACATTATAGACATTTTAAAGTCTTTGAGAAACACAAAAAACAATAGCAAGGAAAGCACTTTGATGGCTCAGAATTTATTTTATTTTATGTACTTATTAATTGGTACACTTTCTCCCCCATTTTAAGCAAAGATTCTATACATCGAAACAATAAAATAAGTAAAGACATGTGTCTACTTTAAAATCTTGGAATTGGTTAAGTCTCTATAGTCCTTTCTCATGCTTTCGTGGTAAAGGCTCTTTCTGTTCTCTCAGCCCTGCTGCACTTTGATCTCCCAAGCAATTCCATTTGGTTGTAAATGTATGTGGTGCCTTTGATCTAGTACTTAGCTGGTCTTATTTAAGATAGATAGTTTCTTTTATCTAAGAAGTGTTTACTAGGTCTCTCTCTCTCTCTCTCTCTCTCTCTCTCTCTCTCTCTCTCTCTCTCTCTGAAAGATGGTTTAAATTGCTATCATTTAGACAGAAGTTGTTTCTTAAGAGTGCCTGAATCTGAATCTAATTCTCTAAATTCTAAACCCCCAACAGCTCTATTATAGATTTTTGTAAAGCCAAATCCCTATTAAAATGAGCTGCTCCTACAGGTATTAGTTAATACTTGCAAAAACTAGGCTTTTTAATGGGGAACTAATTTTTCAAAGAGTAATAAACATATCCTACACTCAGGCAAAAATGGTCATCTCAGAGTGTCTGAATATAACGGCCAATTATCCCCTCCAAAACTCAGGTATTAATATATTTTTATATTACTGGGTTATTCATACTATACAGGGTACATTGAAATGGGACTTTTTTTTTTTTAGAATAAGAAATATATATCTTTCTTAAGAGAATTTCTTGAACATTATGTCCAGTACTTTCATGACTTCTTTCTAAGTTTCAATCAGCAAACTATGTTACAGGGGCAGGGGACACAAAGATGATTAAGTCACAGACTCTGCCCTTAGGGATCTCACAGCCTGGGGATGAGGATCAGGGGGGCAGAGCTCCAGCAAATAATTACACTGCAGTGTGTTCAGTGCTTCTCTTGGACAGTGGTCCTCCCAGCTTAGGCTTGGGAGTGGTCAGGGAAAGCTTCCTGGAAGAAGTGGCACCTGAGCTTCAGTGAAGAACTGATGGCTCAGAACTCACTGTATGGTAAATCTCCAGCCAAGCCCATAATACAAAGCCAATCTATTTGCCCAGACCCCCTCTAGTTTATACCTGTGGCCTAAAACTTGGAAGAGGTCAAAACCTTGAATGCACCATTGTACCCCACAGATATGTATAATCAATTGTTTCAATAAAAATAATAATAAACTTTGAATGGCCTTGTAGCCTTAAGCTACCCCAAAGACTTCTTGCTTGTCATTCAACATCAAGGAGAAAAATCCCAAACTACTTTCCATGTACATTATAGAACGTTAGCTCCATCCTCCATTTAAAAGCTATATGGGAAATTACTCTTTGTTGAAAGTTTAAGTAGCTCCTCCTGCCTTTAATTGTTCTGCTTTGTTAGGCTACTGGCAGATGTTTTTTGCGTTCTCCTTGGTGTTATGTTCTTACCGTTCCAGAAGTCTTAATTACTTCATCCATGCACTAACCGTGTATGAGTATCTCCAAGCGCTGGCCCTGGCCTAGCCACTGTGGAGAATGCTCAAGAAGTACACAAGGGGCCTCTCCCAGGTCTGGAGGTTGAGAGAGGGGTGAGGAAGAAGTGATCTACAGGCACGTATATGATCATTACAATATATAGTTGCTACTGTTCTGGGAGGTTTTGAGGAGAAATTGCAGGGGACTTAGAACCTGACTTCAGGGACTCAAATTGGGTTTGCAGAGATGGGGAGGAGAGGCAGGTCTCTGGAGGACACAGAATGTAAGTTTGAGGTGTTCCTGAGACAGTGCAGAGATGGTCAATGGAGGGCAGATGGGGTGGAGGTGGGAATGTGCTCAAAGCGAACTAGAGGATTTGGTTTTTTCCTGTTGGTAGCATAGAGCCCTTGTGGCTATGAAACTGCAAAATGAAGTGTAATCTCTGGCTGGTACTTTTCCTCTTCTTTCCCATCAGTCACCATTCACTACTGATTCTGAGAACCATGTATTTTAGGTAGTGGGACACTTGGAGATCAGAAAGCCTAGTCTCTCTATTTGTCCAATGAGAAAATTATCTTCTAAAGTTCAGGTGGCCCAGGTCTTACAACCATAGAGCAGTGAAGCCAGGGGTGGGTGGCCACTCATTGACCAGCACCTGGGCCTAGGCTTCTCTTCCTGGGACTTGTTTCCTACAAGGAATCCTGGAGTCTAGGACCCTAGACAGTTAGCCCCGAGTTCACAGGAGCCTGTAGGAGAAAGGCCATCACACTGTGGGAACAGGGCTTCAGTTCTCTATATGTACCCCCATGATCCACACCAAGCCAGAGCTTGAAGAATGAGAGTTGTTGGCTATTAGGAAAAGAGACAGATAGGACAGAAAAGAATCAGGATACGTTAAGTAGATCCATGTGAGCCACAGGATGCCAAGCTCGGAGGATGGAGAGTTATACAATATTTGGGAGAACTGGATTTTTTTGTATGAATTACTAAGCACAAGCTGCCTATGGCCCCTAACTTCAAGAAGGCCGAGTGGAATATGTCCTACCCAAACAACATGGACTGAGAACAAGGCAAAAATGGTGGTCTTCAAGAAAACCAGGGAATGTTACTAGAAGAAAAGTGAGGGATAAATGCTGGAAAAACAAAAACAATAGATATTGACAGCAATGCCCTCATGCTAATGTAGAGGAAAAGATGTCTAAGACTGGGATGTTCTTGCAGGGCTACAATGTGCCACGTATTCTCAGTGCTTCATCTACATTAACCAATCGATCTTAACCTCAATCCTGCTACTATTCCCATTTTATAGAATTTTAGGAAATTGAGGCACAGAGAAACTAATTAGCTTGCTCAAGGTCTTATGGCTAATAAATGTCAGAGCTGGGACTTAAACCCAAGCAGCCTGACTCCAAAATCTGTGTTCCTAATTATTGTGTTGCAAGTAATAGGGGTCTCCAAAAAGTTCATGGAAAGACTCATATTATCTTTTCATTCTATTTTTCTTTGAACTTTTTGAACTACCCGGGTGTCTAGTTTCCCTATTTTTCTTCTTTACTTATGTTGTTTTCTCTGATATAGGGATTTGAAGAAGGCCCTAATAATGAATGTAAATCGGCTAGCACATAATAGTAGCCATTATTCCTTTTGTTATTACTTATTAACAGAGTATGCAAAGCCTCTGATACACAGCAGACATTCAATGACTGTGAAATAGGACAAAAAGTAATTGAAGACAAACCAAGACATTAGCATGTGCTCTAGAGCTGAAAGGAAATCTGTGATGGGTATGAAAGAATAGGTGCAGACAGTAAATGCATGAATAGAAATATCCAGAGACCCATTGATGCAAATCCTTTAATGACTCCTTTTCTCGTTCCTTCCTCAAGTGCTGCTTAAGTAGAGCCGAGGCCAGACGGGATGCTGCTAAAGTGGCCCTAATCAACTCCCTCTTCAATGAACTGCCCTCTCGCAGGATCACCAAGGAATTCATTATGGAAAGTGTCCAGGAAGCAGTAGCCTCCACCAGTGTGAGTACCCGCAAGGGAAGGGAGGAGCTGGCTGCACTGAGAATACTGAGACATTTAAATCTTGGGATATGGCTAAAGTGAGCAAATTCTTATTTTAAGAATTATGTAGGTTTGATCTTTTACCCATTAAGTCATTAATTTTCAGCAAAAAGAATACATGGATTGGAACATGAAATTGGAGCTGACCCCCTTTCCACATCTCGGTGATGTTGTTTAGCCTCCCTGGATCACAATTAATCAAGCTTTAAATCAATGTAGAACAATTGATCCATCTCCATTTGTTTACTTGAATGTTTGCTTTTTGAAAAGTATTGATTCTTTTAAGGCTTGAGATCAAATGGAATCAATCGAATACTGCTTTAATCTGGTGATAAACTTGCTCTACTTTCCCCAAATTTGACTAACTATAAAAATCATCTGAGGTGCTCATTGAAAGTGCCAATTCCCTAGCCAATGGAGGGCCCTGCGATCTATGTTTTCAAGAAAATGTCAACTGTTAAGATATGGGAAAAACTGTGTGCCCAATATGTGTTAGCTATTTAAATGATCATGGTTGGTAATTACCTCTTTCAGAGAGCTTTGAAAATTTCTGTAATGGACACGATTAAATTCAAAGGGCTTGAAGAGTAAAACACCCTGCCTTAGAAATTTAGATAGGACATTTTCTCAGCAATCCAGGGCTGAATGCTTTGTCCCATGAATGATTTGGAGCTCCCAACCCCCATTACCTCCAAACCGTAAACCACAGAGGAAGCCTTGGGTTCCCACTAGCAGCAGGTGTCTCCCTTTGTGTGCTCAAGGGGAGGAACTTGGCATTACCAAAGGGATTAGCTACCTCTGCCTTGACTTTAGCATGGATAAACCTACCCATCTGAGATTTTCCTTCTCTGTTTCCCTTAGTCTGACTAGAAGGGTTCTGTCATCCTGGAGAAGCTGCTGATAATGAAGGAGACATTATCAGACCAGCACTGACCATTTTCCCCTCATAAACGCTCTAATCACTTACAGAAGAGATAGGGAAGGGGTAGGGGAAGGAGAGCGATTGACCAGGCAGGGAGCCGCAGGGAGCTCTGGTCTATATCTGGTCTGAGGATGAAAGGAAACCTTTATTTTCCGGCCCTGTAAATTTCAAGTGCCTTTGAGGAAGAGAAGTTAGGAAAATGATGCCTGATTTATGTAAGTGTGGAATTTACTCAGGAGTGGGGAGGGGCCCTCAATGTAAATGTAATTTATCATTTTTTCATGGAAATTTCTAAGGAAAGTGAATATATATGGCTTGCAGGCTTCTGGATGGATTTCCTCTGGGATATTTAAAAAGCCAACATAAATATTTCAGCAGCAGTGTGTTAATGTTACTGCATTCAAAAGCTATAAATTTGCTGCTATCTGATGCTAGCAGTTGTTTGTTCAGCCTCACAAAGTCACCATTGCCCACCTTCCCAGGAACCCAAGGCCATATGATATCAAAGGGCAGGCCCAGATGCCATTCCAGAGCTTGTGTTAGCTCCTTAGCACCACTGCCCACAACCAAACTGAAGGGGAATTTCATTTCTACCCACCACCCACCCACCTAGTTTCTTAAAGATTAAGTGGTTCAGGAGTGAAAAAATATAAACCAAGATCCATGTCTCCAGGTCAAACACTAACATATTATGTTAAATGTTAACATTAAAAAAAAGCTCCTGTTAAGAATCGTGGCAGTAAAATTTGAATAGTCCATACAACTGGAGAATTCTTTCCATGTCATTTACATGATCTTGTCTAGTTATCACTGGAATAAGAGCAAGGTCGGTAGTTCAAGATTTCAATAACCAATGAAGGCAGTCTTGGAGAATAACCACACAAACGTTAACATGAACAACAAAAAACCCTGTGCAGTGATACAGAAATTTCTGCTTTGGGATAACTATTCTATCATCAGTGAGTATAGTGGCATTCTAATCAAAAGCTAGATTCAAAATGATTACAAAACCCTCTTTATGTCATGGTGACATTAGAGTTTATCCAAAATCAACTGAGACTTGGTTGTAGAATAGACACCTGTTAGTGTTATGCTAACAATAGAAAGCTTGCTGTGTGGCCACAAGATCAATTTGTGACCACTGAAAGAAGGGGAGGAAAAATCAGTAATGTTCTCTCTGTCCGCTTTCCTTCCCAAGGGCACGTTAGATGATGCAGATGACCCCAGCACCAGCATCGGAGCCTATCACTACATGTTGGAGTCAAACATGGGCAAGACCATGCTGGAGTTTCAGGTACCTGACTTCCTACCACATGTTTCTTTGATTATCCAATCCAGAATCCTGGAGAAATGCAACCTATCACTAACATCTCTGTCCTAATAATCTACTTTTTTTCCTTTTGGTCTTAAGCATTTTGGTCATTTTAATTTAACCCTCTTAGAATCAATCATAGTAGCCCCATTTGAGCCACACCTCAGTAGCTAAAACAAATGAGCAAACAAGGCACTATCTTTGCTTTTATGAAGGGAAATAAGAGACTTAAGTCTAAGAAACAGGTGAGGAACACCATAGTCTTATGGCTCCCCAACATTTCACCACTTTTCAGTACGAAGTTCATTAAATCAACTCAGACAGTTTGAAGTGGTTCTTAATTTTCAGAAGTCATAGATGAAGGTTCCTACAGTGTACATTAAACAATGCCCACCTCAGTTGTGGCATTTCCATCAAACAAGATCTGCCACCTCCTACCATCAACCAAATCAAAAAATTTAGCAACCTGTAACCCTTTTTCATCCACTGCTGAAAAGCAATAATAGAGATGAGGAATTATATTACCTATTATTTGCAAAATAAATAAATGTATTAATAACAATAGTAGCAGCAGGTGACATTTATTGAATGCTTGCTTTGTCTGGCATGGTGCTTAGCATTTAACAAATATCATAATTTAACACTAACAACAACTAGGTGAGGTAGGTATTATTATTATTCCCATGTTATCATTGAAGTACATGTGCCATAGCTTTGCAAATGGCACAGCCAGGGTTCACACCCAGGCAGTCTAATCTCTGAGCTCACACACCTCATACACCAGACTATTATCCTATACTGGGCTAGGCCAATGATTGGGCATGAAATATGTCTCCCTCTAAGGAACTAAACTTGAATGCAGTTGAACAGTCATACACATGCAATGCTTGTAGGAATCTATATGCAATATAATAATGAAGAGGCTTGGCCCCTAGTAATTCTATTTTCTTAGGTTTGATTCCAAGAAGCAATCAGAGATATAAAGTTTCATGGATGAAAATGTTCATTATGGTATAATTTACAATGTTGTTGCAGCTGAGCCCTGAAGTTACCAACCTTCAAATACCTTCTTCGATGGCTTTTAAACTCTTTTTCTGACCATAATGGCATAGCCACTTCTCAGGTGGATATGTGCCTCCTGCTAATTTTGTTTAAATCAATACTTTTATTTCTTAGTCCCCTGGATGGGAAGCAAAAATATTCTTTTTTTGCCCTATCCTAGATCTTGGTCATTCAGTTCTCACCTTAAGTGACCATGGTCTCACTGACCTTTGACGTACCTGTCTTTGTTTGGAAGCAATGAGGTATCCTTTAAGCTTACTCTCTGGAGAGGACAGAGGCACATGCCAGCTCAGGGGTTCTAGCCCAGGCTCTGGAGTGGGACAGCTGGTTTTAGCCTGGCTCTGTTCCTTACCCAAAATCTGTTTCCTCATTTGTGTGTAAATCAGGGAGAGTAATAGTATCTCCCTCACAGTGCCATTGTGAAGATTAAATGGGACAATATGAGAAGAATCCAGAACAGTGCCTAGCGTATGGTAAATGGTCAATGAAGGTTAACAACCATTGTTATATATATTTCTAAAAAACGGCTTTACTTGAAATGCCAGAGGCTGCTGGATGGATTCCCTTAACAACTCTATCTAAGCTGAAGCTTCAGATGAAAACAGGGTAGCTCCTCTGCACAAAAAGATTTAGGGCCCCTGCTGTAGAATAAAAGAGTAGATCTGCAAAGGGTCCTTTTTCATTTTTTCTTATAACTCAAACTAAAACTAAACAGAGAAAAAATAAAAGGGAGGCGTTATTTCAAGTGGAAGAACATAAAAATTTAAAAATCATACAGACATATGTGTTATGGCCTGCCCCAGTGCACAGTAGCTTGTATGTGATTTAGCAGCTATTTTCAGAAAAATCAAGAATGATTTTGATGTGATTGTGTTAGTCTGCCAGAGGAAGGCAAAATTAAAAAAAAAAAAAATTCTTAAAATTCCTTCCAAGCACTATGAAAGGCTCTATAGCCTCCTTTTGGTAATACTTTAATTGCCTTGCTGTGGGCTGTGTGTTTTCTGTGTGGTCTGTGTAGTAAGGTATTTAAATATGTGAAATATTAATTTGAATCATACTGTGGAAATGCTTCATAAATTCTCATAAAGGAGTCTGGGTATAGGATGGGGGACAAAGGAAGAGAAAGATGTGAGGGCAGGAAAAATCCAAACTCCCTCCCACAGTGGGCATACTGGCAACCCAGGAGGAGAGCCCAGGGAGCACATCTCTTTTCCTTCCGCCAGTGCTAGGTTGCCTGCTGGGACTCGGCACATTCCTTAGTGGCCTGGTTAAATGCATCAGCTTATGTCTGCACATAATGGGAACTGACCACAGACCTGGGTTGTTTCTGCAGCCGACACAGCAATTCAGTACCCCTGGTGGGTAATAGATGTGTGTTTGTATCTAGCTATGGATGTCTATACCATATAAAAACAAGGCTGGTGTCTCCTGACTGCCCTCAGGCTGTCGGGGGGTGGGGGCCATCCTGTAGCCAGTGCTAGGAGGAAATATGATAGGCCTCGGCTTACCTTCGCGTCGTGGGAGGGAAGCTGGGATGCCTGTTTTGAGGTAGCCTTGCCACAGAGAAAACTGCCTGCTGTTTGGGGGGAGGGATGGGAGCAGCACCAGTCACTGGGTCTTGTCAAGGTCAGAGTCTAGGCAGACTTTGACTGAAGCTGGTTAATATATTTATTCTGAAGCCTAATGCAATCCAAGGAAGAGTTGTTTATTTACATCTTTTCTAAATTCTCCAGGTCGCCTTTTAAAACCTCATCCCATAAACAAATTTCCTCTTAAATCCATTCTCTTGGGTGGGGAGATGGTGCCCACCTGTTTTTCAAGTTCTCCATTTACAGTGTTTGTTTTTCTTATTTCTGATGAATCACAGAACCAAGCAAGTCTCCCAGACAAAGTTCCAGAGAGAAGCGGTGAGCATTTTCTCCCCACAAAGTAGCTGAAAAGCCAACATTGCTTCTAATAGAAGGCAACACCAGGAAGCACTGGGAGGCCAGAGCCCAGTGCTGTAGGTTTAAATGGAATGAATGACAAAATGAACCAGGAAAGCTGTAGGATGAGAGCTGCAACTGCGATTTTCCTAAAGAGGAAAGAAAACACAAGGCTTGATTCCCATTCGATTTTAAATTTACTTTGCTGACCAGGACTGGCTATGTAATTTGCCAGACCTAGTGCAAAATAAAAATGCAGGGGCCCTTGTACAATTATGAAGAGTTTCAAGACAGAGGAGCATTAAATCAAGCCCAGGGTCCTGTATATCCCGCTAATGAAGCCACACTAGTCCCTGAGACAGACTCACAAGAAGGGCCCGGCAAGGCATTTACCTTGGGTGCAAAATTTAAAAGAGCATCAAAAACTCTATAATCAAAATAAATAAATTATAATGCAATATTTTAAATATTCAAAATTATTCTTAAAAAACTAATGATAAACAAAATATTGAATTTTTAAATAAAAGACCCTGAACATGCATGACCCCCTACTCACTTTAAATCTTGCCTCAATCACCTCACCCTAGGATGGCAGCTTCTTGCTTTTCTGCCAGTCCAGCCAGGCTGTCCAGGTTTCTGGATTAGCCCACAAAACAAATGCCACAACACAAAAGACTTCAGCACTAGCAGGACAGACCCTCATAGAACAGACAACACTAACTTCCCCAAGTGACAGGGCTTCTCCAGGCAGAAAGTGAGATGGTAGAAACCAGACAGTGAGAAATCATGTTGAAGCTAGGAAGCATTTCCTTCCAGGAGTCCACAGCAGCCCTCCCCATGCCAGTCTGCAATAACGCAAGGACTTCCAGCAGAATTGGTTAGAGGCACATGAGGATTTGTTGTGGCTGAGCTGATAAATCATACAGCTTCGGGAAGATTTGAAGATAGTAAATTTGGTCTTGAGAGGGGAAATAAAGAAGTGGGACAGGAAGTATGTGGAAATATTTAAATGTACTTTATAAAATGATGGTGAGATTAGCATCTCTACACAGGAGGACAAAAACTAGATCAGCATATAAAGCAGGAAGGGAGAAAGGAGGTCGTCTTCCCTGGGGAATTTTAGGAACCAGAGTTAACACTGAGGAAGAGGCAGTTGTGTTACAGAAGAGAAAAACCCTGCTTGGTGATGGGATAGAAACTTAGACAAACCAGAGAGGATGAGGAGAATGATCCTCATCCTGGAGGCAAAAATGGTTCAAGTCCCTTTTGTGAAAGATGAAAGTTGTCAAGGGGCATGAGAAAGGTTTCCAGTTTTGTTCACAGCAGAATTGTGGACTCTAAAGTCTTAGAGGAATTGCAGGCTGGAATGAGAGCAGTTCATCTGGAAGCAGCTGGGCAGCAGTGCATAGATAAGAATGAGAGCTCAGAAGATCTTGGAGAAAGAAGAGTACATTTCTAAGACAACAATTATCAGAGGATGGAATTAAGAGCCCTGTTAGTAATAGGCTGTTTCTCAAACTGGGCCACAAGGATGCACGGGCACTGCCAGGATGGGTATTGGAAGCCACAGAATAAATCCAGTGTATCTTTCTTTGTTTTCAACTTTACATACATATTTGGGGTTGGGGGGTGCTCAAGTAGAGAAGTGGGGTGGTATTTGTTTTCTTTTTTTAAAAAAAATGGGCATATATAACCAAATACATAATTCAAGTGGATTCTTATAAAACATGAAACCAAAAGAATTTTTTAGTTGCAAATATTGGTCCTCCTGTTACATAATAGAAACTGGTCCATATCAGGACATAAAGAGCATTCCTATTCATTTTTTGTACTGCTAAGTATTCAGCAAGTAGATTTGCAGTATACTGAGAAATTTACCTTCCTCAGTCACTGGGTTTACTTTGATGGAAAGATTAAGAAGCACAGCAGTGACAGCCAGACTGGGCAAGATACTGCTAAGTATTCAGCAAGTAGATTTGCAGTATACTGAGAAATTTACCTTCCTCAATCACTGGGTTTACTTTGATGGAAAGATTAAGAAGCACAGCAGTGACAGCCAGACTGGGCAAGATTTGGTTTCTAAAACAAAGCACTTCCACTTTTCCAAATTAGCACGGTGATGTGGTGGAGTGAAAAAATGGAGAGTGGCAGGGAGAGGTGGAGAAGAGAGGCCAGGAGACAGGCAATTTCCCTGGGCACTGGACCCAGGACTCCAGGCAGATGGTGGAGTCTCCATTTGGGGCAGAAGGAGCAACTCAGCTGGTATTCATGTTGTATTTTAATTAATGGAAAGAAATGGGGGGCCGCTCCCGCCCGAGGGTTCGGATCCCACATACAGACCAGTTCCCGCTCACTGGCTGAGCGAGGCACGGGGGCAACGCCGAGGGTTGCAATCCCGTTGCTGGTCCCCGGTCCAGTACGGGGGCAACACTGAGGGTTGCGATCTGTTGCCGGACACGGAAAAAGACAAAAAAAAAAAAAGAAATGGCTTCGCTTCCATTGAGGTCTCTGTGGGCTCTTGGGGTGCTTAACTGTGAAGTGGAACAGAGTCAAAATACCAAACTGGATCTTAGATTGAAAAGAAGAAAAACATTTAATTCTGATGGCAATTTTAGATCTGAGAATAGTGCTATCTGCTCTTCTGATAATCTTATAACTTTAAAATTTACCAAATTATTTTAAGATGCCAGCAATCTAAGACTGACTGTGCACCTCCTGATTTTCACAATGAAAACTTTTTCCTAAGCAAGCAGAGGTAAAGAGTTAATAAAAGCCAGCTTTTTTGAATGAGCACTAGGACATCTGTCTAAATGTTAAGCTTTCATAACTATTTTTAAGACCAGGAAATTCCTTAATTATATCAAGTTACTTTCCAATAATTATGTGGTCTTGGTTTATGCTATTAATCCACAATAGACGTCTCTCTGGCAAAAACAAACAAAAAATCTTTATAAGTGAAATGCAGATAACTTCAGTGGAAAACTGCTAGTTATAACTATATTAGGAAAATAAAAATTTTAAGTATGTTTCTGCATCTTAGCTTGCCCTTGCTATTGAAAGGACAGTGCTGATTACTTAATACTATGCTGAGTCCTGGCCATTGAATGTGGACTACATGTGGGTTTTAATGTCAATACAACCTTATTGTTCATATTGTCAGGCATTTGTCTTGACTGAACTTATAAATTTAGGAGTATTTTACAGTTTCCATAGTTCGTCCATCATATGTTTCATATCGTCAAAAGAAAATACTACCACAAATTTACTTTAAAGATCTAGTTGGCTTTTATTTGCAATTCAGAATTGGGCAACATCTCATTCTATAAAATAGCTGAGCAGAGGAGTTTAACTTTATAGGCAGAAAAGGGCTAAAGAAAGTAGAAACAGAAAACAAAAAGCAGATTGATCATTTCGAAGCTACTTTTTTTTGTAAAGGTTAGAGCAGAGGGGACTTCCTTATCATGATGGCTAAAACTGGCTTGTTTGGGGATTTGGCTCTTATCTCTGTCTCTGCTGATTTCTGGAAACATCAGATAGACAATTTAGTTTTGTCTTGGTGATGTGGAACTTTACCATAAGTAACTCCATTTTGGTTTGGTGCCTGGTGCAGGATCTCAGTCCAAACCAATAGCCTCCTACTAATTTTATTGAACAATATTTACATATGTACTTTTTGCTTAAATTTTTTAAAATTTAAATTTTTTTCTTTAATATGTAACATAGTCACATGATTCAAAACTCAAACAATTTTGCAAAAGAATGTCAGAGGAAGGTCTCCCTCCCATGCCTGTCCCCCACCCAAGGCATTCTTTTTCCCTCGCCAGAGACTATTAATGTTGCCAGATTTTCTATCTTACCCAAACTCTTCTAGGCATTTATAAGTAAATATCTATATAGGAATCTTCTAGTCTTTTTAAATCAAATTTTAGCACACAGTTCACACCGTGAGAGTGTTTTCATCCTTTCCTTATGACTGCAAAGTATTCAGCAGTATGGATGTATCACACTTTACTTAACCATTCCTCTAACAATGAGTGTTTAAGATGTTTGTAGTCTTGGGAAATTTCCAAAAATGATACAATGTATAACCTTGTCTATACATTATTTCTCACGTTTTGGTATATTAGATAACTTCTTGGATGTACAATGTTAGAGTGTATGTATTTTAATGTTGAACGATATTCATCATTTTTTTAGCCATTTCATTATCCAAGGATGGATATAGCAGAGGAGAGAAGGAAGAATGCTCCAGAAGTTGGGAACTCTGGTCTTTGAAAAGTCCCAGAGTGTTCTGACAATATTGTGTGTTCTGTTTCTCTGATACATTTGGGGATCAGAGTTATGCCCTGCTCAGCTTTCACCCACATACACGTATATTTCTGCTTCGAAACCAGTAACAGGTGTTTGGGTTTCGTAGGAGCTGATGACCATATTCCAGCTACTGCACTGGAATGGAAGCCTAAAGGCCCTTCGTGAAACGCGGTGTTCCCGACAGGTGAGATTTTCCATTTGAGACTGTGGTCATGTTGTATAGACTAAGCATACAGTTCATCATCTTTCCAGGAGATTCCTTTATTTGGATTTTTCTCTGTTTAAATTTGGTACCTTATTTAGTGAAAAGAGCAGAGGACACATGAAGAAATATATACAACAGTCCAGATGGGTCAGGAATTGACCAAATACACACACTAGGAAGAACAGTGGCTGGGCATAGGACTGATTTATATACTTGTACTGAATGCAGAATGGAAGGATCATTAAAATAGACTTAATGTCTAAGACAAATGCAGAATATACTCTAATATACTGTATGCACCTGCCCTGCCTACTCAGAAGTGTGCCCTCTTACACTTTCCAATGCAGAAAGAAACTTGAGAATGTGCTGCTTCTGACACGTCACTGAACAGAGGAGTTGGTTGTAGAGGAAGCGTATTTCTTACCCCCAGGAAAAGTCTTACATGGGCAATAAAAATGATTATAAATGTGGACAAGCTGTTATTCAATCCCCAATGTTTTGGTTTAGTAGTTTATTTTTCAGAGATGGGTCTCATTGTTTCTTTGTTACTTACAGGAAGCATCCTTTTTTAACAGCAAATGTAAACCCTCTCCTGTGTATTTAACAGTTTTCACCAGCTATCCTCCAGGATTTATCCTTCGTCTATCCACCGTTAGAATTTGAAAGACGGTAGTTTATTTTCAAGAGTTTCCTAAGGAATTTGTGCTAGGAAGAAAGCCTCTGCTAGTCAGCAAGATGATGGTGGATGTAAGCGTTTTCCATGCACTATAGCCCCAGGACTTTCAATTGTTCTTTGCTTAGAATGTCTAGCTTTCAAAATGTCAAAGACTGAAAAGAAATGAGTAGCTGACAATGGCTTTGGCTATTTTTTTCCTTTTCCTTTGATTTTATAAAAGTCCTTTGAAATATGCTGGGTTGGTTATAAACACTTTTCCATGATTGTTTTTAATTTGTTAAGGTCATAAATAAATACCATATGTTCTTGAAAATAAAAATAAGCAATGCATCCTCTCCACACGATCAAATCTATATATGACGTTACTATGAATGGGCAAGTTTTTTACACAAGAATTGACAGGTAGTGGCTCATTTTTTAATTTTTGCAAAAGTAAGAGACAATGTACTATGAAGGTATCATTATGCTATCAATAATGATAATCGCTACATTCCATAATACATTTTTTAAACGTTTCTGTAGTTACTGCGCACTTTTGGACTGGCATCTTTCTTGTGCCAACAGCACAGCTGCTCTCTTGGTTCCTGTCTTGTTCTGAGGTCCCCTTGACTAAGAGCTTCCTGATTTTGCAGTGGGTGTGACCAAACCCCATTCTGCTGAATCCCTCTGTACAGCTATTTCCCTCTCTCTGTCTTGCCAAAAGAGATAATGCTGAGCAGAGATTCAGTGAATAAATGAGGTAATATTCATTCCAGTTGTTATAGGAATGCACTTTGAAAGACAGGCTTGTCTTTTTTCACGCTGTCAGAGCTTGGTTTTGGGAACAATATTGAGTCATTGCTGGTGGTGTGTTTTGACTCACCCTGGAGTGACTTGCTTTGCTGGACCAGGTTAGCCCTTCATTTCCTCTTAAGGAGTATGTCAGTGGGATATGGTTGCAGTTCTCGAACATCAGAGAGCCTGGGTTGTTGTGTGGATGGATGGAGTGACTTGCTTTGCTGGACCAGGTTAGCCCTTCATTTCCTCTTAAGGAGTGTGTCAGTGGGATATGGTTGCAGTTCTCGAACATCAGAGAGCCTGGGTTGTTGTGTGGATGGATGTGGGGGCAAGGGCCATGTGCCCGCAGGTGCCTTTGTTGTTCTTTACTGATACTCTGGACTTGGTTTCTTGGCCCCCAGGAAGTCATCTCCTACTATTCCCAGTATTCTCTAGATGAAAAGATGCGCAGCCACATGGCCCTGGACTGGATCATGAAGGAGCGAGAGTCACCAGGAATTCTCTCTCAAGAGCTGCGAATGGCCCTGAGGCAGTTGGAGGAAGCCAGAAAAGCAGGACAAGAACTACGGTTTTACAAAGAAAAGAAAGAAATCCTGAGCTTAGCCTTGACCCAGATCTACAGTGACCCTGAGCCTTCCTCGCCCAGTGAAGATCAGCTGAGCCTCACAGCCCTGTGTGGCTATCACTAGCAAGGTCAGGTCCTAGGTGCCCCCAAGAATGGCAGAAGCTGGACTCTAACATTAGGAAGCTCACTGAAGGAGGTCCTCCGGGGCTTTAGCATCTATAGTCACAACCTGAGGGCTGTACTAGTCCTCCCACCCCTTCCATTCACAGAATGTGAGAGTAGTAGGATTATTACAGGACCCAACAGCCCATTCACAGTTTTTGCATCATGCTGTCAATAGTTCCACCTCAGGATGAAAGGATGAAGACAGGATTGTTTGAAAAATACTTTCCAGGCTTAGCTCCAACCTAAAGCCTGGTCGACATGTGCCTTGCTGGATTATACATGCTGTTTCAAAGAATAGGCCAATATAGCATCCCCCAAAAGAACAGCAGCCAGGACTAGGGGAAGTAGCATGATAGCAATTTAAGGTTAAATAAATACTGTGGATTGTTTTTTAAAATATACAAGGGTCAGAGTCTCTTCCTGAGCTTTGTAAGCTAAGCAATAGCTTGCACTCAACTAGGTGTAATCCAAAGCTACAGTGGTAATTTTATCTGGACATCCTACTATCAAAGATCTTGAGGTTATAGTAGTACGAAAATACTAGATAAATTTAATGTGGCTTAAAAAGCCATTGTAATAATAAACAAGAGTGTGGGTTTTTTTAAAAACCCACACTCTCCCATATGTGGGGATAAATGTGACCTAGAATAGTACCCTCGCTCTTATTCCTCAAGGAGAATTAATACCCAATTTGTATAAGTTTTACAATCAATTATGTTCATTTTTTATTTGCAAATACATAACTCAAACCAATTTGTTTTTACTTCTGCCACTGCAGACATATATCTATAATGGAGAAAATTAATGGCATTGTAAAGGTTAAAGCATTTTGAAAAATCATTAGCATGTAACAAAGAATGCTTGTATGTGATTCATTCCACAGGCATTAGAGAGAAAAAATCTTTAGCTGACTTTGTTGTTCAAGAACATAAGCAACCAGTAGCTCAAATGTAGTGTCATTATTAAGTTTGTCACTGAAATCTTCATTTAAGAAGGGGCAAGACATTGCCATCTCTATTTGACCCATCTCTATGAGTCAATCAACAGACTAGAAAATCAAAAGCAAATACAAATTAATTTCTAGGTCATTTCCGGTCACAATTTAAGAACGGCAGCAGTATCAATCTGCAAGGCTCATAGGTATTTCCATATCTACAACATGAAAAGGATTATCCTGCATTTAGTCCAATAATTCAGATTAAAGAAAACATTATTCTCAATTTTAAATAAAGTTTCTTTTTCTTCTTGTTTATGCAAATACAGACTATCTTTCATGAAAGATAAACCATTACAGTAAAGTAGTAGTTTACAGTAAAGTAAACAATTACAGTAAAGTTCACAATATGTGACATTTTAATCTCACATCTAAATAAATACAAAGGTAATTGTCACTCCTTAAGTCCCCTTAAAACTACTGTATACTGTATTTTGGAATTAGCCTTGATAATAAGAAATTATCATACATGACATTTCTCACAACAGGGGAAAATTTAGCTACATAATTGCCCTACTCTAATATCTTGAAAAGGTAATAGGTAATATTAGATACATTTTATTTTTTTATTTTTATTTTTATTTTTTTTTTCCTTTTTGTCTTTTTTTGTGACCGGCAACGGATCGCAACCCTCAGTGTCGCGCCCGTACCAGACCGGGACCAGCAACGGGATCGCAACCCTCGGTGTCGCGTCCGCACCTCGCTCAGCCAGTGAGCGGCCGGTCTGTATGTGGGATCCGAACCCTCAGCGGGAGCGCCGCTGCACTCCCAAGCGGAGCACTGTAGCAGTGCGCCACTGGGCCGGCCCTGATACATTTTATTTTAAAATATTGTTTTAACAAAAGTCACATTCCTCCCCATAATAAGGCTAGCTGTCACCTAGAAATTCCCTTATATTCCTGAAAAGAAATTAGAATTAACTTTTGTATGTTGAACAAATTTTAAAATTCAGGAAACTTCCCACTTAAAGTAAGTTTTTTTCATAAAGTCATTTATCATTTAGAAAAAGGCAGTTTCCTATGTTGGGTATGATTAAAGTTAGGTGCACCTTTACTGCATTTGCTGCCTTTGCAATGACTGCCTCAAAATGACACCATCTAATTAGATGCAGAAGCAGGGACCAGATGGGACAATATGAAATTTACTTTCCACCCTACAATTGGAAAACTGCACCCATTTTGTAAATAGAGGTTTTCCCTTGGCCACTATCAGTTTTTGCTGATTGACCAAAACCTCCCACTCTTCCTGGAACAGTATGGAAGAGACAGCAAAAGAAACGAAAGTCAGAACTTTTGCTGCTCATTTCATAGCAAAGCAGTTCCAGCTTGTAAATAGAGGTTTTCCCTTGGCCACTATCAGTTTTTGCTGATTGACCAAAACCTCCCACTCTTCCTGGAACAGTATGGAAGTGACAGCAAAAGAAACGAAAGTCAGAACTTTTGCTGCTCATTTCATAGCAAAGCAGTTCCAGCTGAGACATTATGGCTGTTAGTACATCACATAAACATCCGTAATCCTGGCCCAGAGAAGAGCAAGGTTAAAGAGCACAGCAGATTTTCCCCCCCTTTTCTATATCTCGTTCTCAATAACATGCTATGGTAAAGGGGACTAGAGTGGAAGATTCTCTGTTTAAACATGTGCAGCTCTGGCTCCTAACCTTTTTTGGTTATAAACCCTTTGAGAATCTGATAAAAGTTATGGACTGTCCTCTAGAAAAATAGAACAAAACATGCACATTCGAAATTGCACAGTTCCAGAGAGTATCTGGACTCTGTAAAGTCTGTGATTGCCCTAGAGGATCTTTGGATCCTAGTACAGAACTCAGTTTTAAGCATAAACATACAGTCTCTTAAACTTTACATCAGGAATCTAATGTAGCTCAGACAGAGCCCCAGTACCCTATTTCTAAGATAAATATCATCACCCTAAAATATGGAATTGCACTATACTTGGCAAGAAATAATTAATTTTCACAAAATCCATACCGTTGTGAAAAAACAGCTTAGAGCAAACTAGTCACTAAACTTGGGTAAACATCAGAATACAAATTTAATAAAGTCATCGTTCTAATGTTCAGAATTTGGTTGTCCATTTGTTCAAAAGCTGTAGTTCACTCGTATTTTTGCTGTTAAATTCATTCACCTGCTTCTAGAAAAGAATCAAACCATTATATATTCCTGAAATGCTATACCTACATCAACTTTGCATCTGATCATCCAAGCTTCAGGAAAACTAGAAAAAAAAAATTGCATAAAGGTTTAATGCTTTTCTGTTTCTTTAGGGAAAGCTTTTGAAGCCAGAAGCATTGTTTTATCTCTAGCTGAGATGCTTCAGAGAAGTCTGAGTTCTATCATGCCATGCCTTCCTTTCTAGCCAAAGGACAAAAAAGCCAGACTAAGAATATTTTCACTATCCTTGACTAGGTTCACAGGTAAACACCAGTCAAGATATCCTTTTTTGTTTCTTCTCTTTGTTTGTTTTGGTTTGCAGAAATGAAAATAGTGAGATTCTTCTCTACTGTTCATCCTAAAGAGTTAATATTGAGATTGTTTTTAGCCAGGGCTCCAAGAAAACAAAAATCCTTTTCCCTACCACAGTGTTCCAATTCTGGCTACACATTAGAAACACCCCAAGAGCTTTTAAAAATTGTAAATGTCCAGACTGCACCCAAACCAATGAAATCAGACTCTCTGGGAGTGGGGCCCAGGCATCAGTATTTTTTAAAGCTCTGCATTTAGTTCTAACGTATAACAAGGTTGAGAACCATGGTTCTACCCAGGAAGTACTGGCTCAGAGGTCTATGTCCTAACCCATGAAAGCTATTACTCCACTTGGCTATTACTCCCCAAATTCAAATGTAGAGCTTTTCTGAGCTAGGTAGGAGCAAACCTTTTTGCTTGGGCAGAGGTCTCTCCTGGAGCCCAGAATGAAAGCTGGGCAAGTACACATGCACACACACATGTGCACACACACACACAATCTCATCTGAGCAAAAGAGCCAGGTTCTGCCCCAGTGTCCAGACTCTCCTTCTCAAATATGGCACATGAACTATCTGCACGACAGTCATAAGGGGTCCTTGTTTAAAAGAATGAGTTTCTGGGCCACACCCCAGACCTACTAAGCAAATTCCAGCGGAGGGTTTGGATTATTTACTACTTCACCAGATGTTTCTTTTTCTTTTTTTTTTTAAAGATGACCAGTAAGGGGATCTTAACCCTTGACTTGGTGTTATCAGCACCACGCTCACCCAGTGAGCAAACCGGCCATCCCTATGTGGGATCCGAACCAGTGGCCTTGGTGTTATCAGCACCGCACTCTCCCGAGTGAGCCACAGGCTGGCCCCCACCAGGTGTTTCTGATCACACTTCAATGTGCAATCTTCTGGCCTAAAGCTACCTAATGAATGTTTTACTGGGCAGTAAAGCCTGGCCTCTAGGAAGAGGGCACAGAAAAGAATAAAAGGGAGAGGAAAAGGGGACTCTATTCCTCCTGAAAGCTAGAGAGAAGCTGAAAGAGCAAGGAGATACGACTGCATTTACTCTACCAAAAGAGCAGCTGCTACACTTCAGTCACTTTGGCCCCAACACTTGGTATTACTTTTAACTCTTTTACTAGAAACCACGTGATGGAGTTTGGATGTACTGTCCTCCCAGAACTCATAGAACTCTGTTCTCCAATATGGCAGTTTGAGTCATAGGGGCAGATCCTTCATGAATGGTTAATGCTCTCCCGAGGTGGGGGGATTAATGAGTGAGTTCTTGCTCTATTAGTTTCTGGGAGAGCTGGTTGTTTAAAAGACCCTGTGTTGGGAAAATAGAATAATTTAATCAGGCTCCCCTCACCTCAGGGCCTGTTGGGGGTGGTTCAGTAAGCAAGTTGTGTGTGGGTGGAGTTGGTGCGCATGTGCAGCACTAAGACTTTGGCTGGTGACTGCCTCAGGCAGATGCCACTCCTCGCTGCCATGCTTTCCAACCTACAGCTTCCAAGGACCTGTTTGCCCATTACCTAGCTCTTAGACCTACATGTAAGGGGTCTGGTGACCCAGCCTGACATGTGAGGGGTCTGGTGACCCAGCCTGGCATGTGAAGGGTTTGTGACCCAGTCTGTGAATGGGCTTGAGGGGTCTGTGAGCTCCAGACCCAGCCCTAGCTCGACAATTGGAGTTAGCAGGATTCCGACATTAGCCTAGCTTTACAAATGGCCCACTCGGGAGGATTACGGGCAAGTAAAAGAGCTTGACACAATTGATGTAGTCTGTGACAGGATTCTGAACAGGTACAGGAGCCAAAAGCCCTTGGAAGAAGGAGGAAATGTGGCTACTTTTGAATGTGCTGTGCCCTATGGCCACCTTCCTGTTGACCAGAGCCTGGCTGCTACTCACTATGCTGCAAACTGATTGAGATTTGTGGCAGAAAGCAGAGTTGTTGGAAGCATGGATAAATGTCCTGGAGGATGACATGCAGTGACTGGCTATTCCTGCTTCTCACATCAGGGAAGATGCCCAACCCAGTGGTGAGTGGGGGGAAACTGTGCATCTCCAGGCATGACCTGTTGTGCACGAGAAATTGAGACAGTAAAGCAGCAGAAACAGGGAGAGCCTCTGGCTGCTGCAACTCTGGGACCTAGGGGTGGAAGGTGTAACGTGCTGTAGAGATGATATAGTAAATGCATGTTGCATTTGTCTGAAGGCAAAAGGCTCAGAGGGTGCCACTGAAACCCTGTGGTTGGACAGGTGCTGTATAAACCCAAGAAGAAAGTGCCATATGCAGATGGGCAGATGACCTGAAGACGGGTGCCCCTGCAGAATTTCAAGTGTATTTTCACCTGGTGAAAAGGTGGAAAAGTTAGTCTCTATTACTACATGCCTGTCTTGGTAGCAGCGGTTACAGGAGAGCCTCAGATATGCAGAGGGGTAGGGCAGCCACTCCTTGATGGACTGGGTGAACGCAGCTGTTTGAACTGTGTGGGTGAATGCTGTTGAACTGCCTGAGACTGAGTGAATAACCGGTGTAAGGTGACCTGATTGAAGTAATTCAGGAGCCGGGTATGGGGCAGCCAGATGCTAAAAACCAAGACAATGAGAGAAAAGCCCTAATGGCATTTGAGAAGTCTGGATGGGTGCCCCATCCTTCACAGACCCTGAGGCCTAGAAGGACTGAGTTGTCTCAGAGAACAGACCTGGGGCACTGCTGCCCTCAGCAAACTGCTCCCTGCATCCCAGCATCTCTGGCTGGAGCAATCCTGCCTCAGCACCTCTGAAGAGCAAAAGCAAAAAACCTTGGTGGCATTCACTTTGTGTTAAGTTTTCAGGCCAGCAGTATGTGAGAGCAGTGGAGGCGTGGCAGCCTCCACCTAGATTTCAGAAGATGTGTAAAAAAGCCGGGGGACTCAGGCGGAGACCTGCCGCAAGGGTGGAGCTGCTGTGGAGATCATCCACAGAGCAATGTGGAGCAGAAAAGTGGGGTTGGAGCCCCCACAGAGAACCCCCACTGAAGAAATGTCTAGTGGATCCAGGATGGCAGGACTGTCACCAGGAGCCCAAAACTGTGGGGCTGCTGGCAGCATGCAGTGCCAGGCTGGGGTCCAGGCTGCCCCAGTGTGCTTAACTTTTGCTCTGTTTGGGTTTTGGATTTGTTTGGGGCCTGTTTTTCCTTTCTATTCCTCCCTTCTGGAATGGGAATGTGTACCCAATGTCTGTCCCACTGTATCTTGGAAGTAGATAAACTTGTTTTTGACTCTTTACAGGTTCATGGCTGGAAGGACTTTTGCTTTTAGTCTCAGATGAGACTTTGGACTTTTGAGTTGGTGCTGCAACAAGCTAAAGACTTTTGGGACTGGGATGGAATGTGTAATATGTGAATGTAAGGGTCATCTATCCTTGTTAAGGGAACATCACAAAAGATCAAGGGGTGGATTGTTGGGAAAATAGAATAATTTAATCAGGCTCCCCTCACCTCAGGGCCTGTTGGGGGTGGTTCAGTAAGCAAGTTGTGTGTGGGTGGAGTTGGTGCACATGCGCAGTACTGCAACTTTGGCTGGCAACTAACTCAGGCAGACGCCACTCCATGCAGCCGTGCTTTCCATCCTACAGCTTCCAAGGACCTGTTTGCCAGTTACCTAGCTCACAGAACTGCATGTGAGGGGTCTGGTGACCCAGCCTGGTGTGTGAGGAGTCTGGTGACCCAGCCAGGCATGTAAAGGGTTTGTGACTCAGTCTGTGAATGGACTTGAGGGGTCTGTGAGCTCCAGACCCAGCCCTAGCTCGACAATTGGAGTCATCAGCAGGATTCTGACATTGGCCTAGCTTTACACCCTGGCACCTCCCCTCTCTCTCTCACTTTCTCTCTCTCTCTTGCTTCCTCTCGCCATGTGATCTGCTTGTACCTGCCGGCTCCCTGCTGTTTTCTGCCATGAGTAGAAGCAGCCTGAGGCCTGCACCAGATGCAGCTGTCCCAGAATCATAAGCCAAATAAACCTCTGTTCTTTACAAATTACCCAGTCTCAAATATTTTGTTATAGCAACACAAAATGGACTAATACACCATGACAATCTCTGTTAACTCATAGTCAGTCAGTTCTTTAAATCTGACTAAACCCTGGTAGCACTTTCCTCCTTGGAGCAAAGTGTAGGTGGTGGGAAAAGCTAGCAGAAGCTTCTTTCTGAGAGCTCTTGATTCTCTAGTGATTGTTGGTTCTGAAGTGAGAGTCCCAGATTGTCTTGTTTATAGGCAGTTCCCAGTTTTAACAGCAACTGTGTTCCACAAGTCTATTTATAAGTCAGTTAGTTCAACCTGGGGGATGCATTTTTCTATAGGAGCAAGATCATAAATTGTGGCAAGTTTCCCAGACCAGTCTATATAACCCATAGGGTACCTAAAATAATGATCTATGGGACTCAATATTGCTCTGGGTTCTGAGTGGGCAGAGAAGGTAGAACAGGGGCAGCTGTGGGTCTGGGGCACCATACTGAAACACCTACCTGGGGTGTATTTCTCAGTTCCAGGTTACTTCTCCAGACATTCCCTTTATTTTCTCTTTGTCCCCCCCATAGATTAGTTTGCCAGAGCCCCACGCACAGCCATCACCTGTTGCCTCTTCTGATCATGGTTTCTTCTACTTGCTGACTTGCTGAAAAAGAGATGACTTTTTCCTGCCTTTCCTAAAAACCCTTTGAAGTTTTCTATGTGTTGGTGCCACTAGATACAGGAACATCCAGGTGGCCTAAAAATGGCAGCCACCAAGCTCTCCATAGAGTCTGCTTTCACCAGGGCCTGTGGGGCAGGCACATGAGACAGGACTGTATTGGACAAGTCACCATGGAACCTGACCCAGTCCCCGAGACCCCTGAGGTGTCCTGTTCCTCCAGCCTTCTCATTGGGTGCCATGTGACATTGCCCATCCTCATCACAGCCAGCGACCCCATCAGCTAGCCAGTGGTTCTGGGTAAGCTGGCTCAGAACTAGAAACTGCACCGATGGATCTGTCCTCCTCAGGGAAGAGAACTGGGAAACATGGAAGGGAAGATGCAGTGTGAGCTGGGAGCTACAGCTGGACGAGTCCCATATATGAGAGCTGCAGTCTGTGCAAGCTGAAGGGATGAGGAAGCAGGCATGTGTGTCTGCAAAGCAAGCTGGTTGGTAGGAAGGAAGGTGGTGGGCATGAGGCACAGATGCAGACAGAGGCAGAGACACAAGGAAAAGTGAGGGTGTGAGGCCCACGAGGGTAGGATGAGAACTGCTGGCCACGTGCCCTGCAATGAACGTGCTTCTTCTTCCAAGCAGGCCACACACCTGCAGCCAGAGGAATCTGACCTTCCTTACTTCAGAGCAAAGCCACAGTGAATCATTCTGGACTTTTCATCCTAAGGAAAGACCAGCAAAGCTGATGCAAGGAGGACCCTTTTCAAGCGATGGAGACACTGTTGAGAACGAGATCTAGGACTGGTGGCAGGGTTCATTTTTTCCCACCTACTGGCCCTCCTACTCTAATGTAAGGTCTCATACAGGTCAGGAGTCCTTCTCAACTCAAATAAACGTGTGTATCATCTGCTAACCACACTGTCCATGCTCCCCTACATAGAAATTTCTGTGTTCTTATGATCCCCTGGAGGTATGACTGGAGGGAATTTATAGTTCTATTTTTAACAGGATAGAATTCATAACCTAAAATATATGTTGTCTTCTTCAAACATTAGTTACCTTGGGAAATTAATGCCATGCTGTGACCGTGCTCCAGAGTGCCGTCTTTGCCAAAGACATTCCTGTCACTAAGTACTCCTTCAGAATGGCCCTCAGAGTCCATGTGAGCAAAGGAGGAAGAGCAGTCACTTTTGTAGGCCGAAAGCGCCTTGGCCTCTTTAACTGACTAGCTTATCTCAGCATCTCCACTATTAGGCCCAATGCTTACCCAGTGCTCAGTGACTGTTTTTTGAGTAGAAATTTGTCATAAATGTCTTGGTGCCTTTCTTACTCCCTGCTCGATGAGTTCATTCCTTCACCAGACCTGGCTCTGTTCTACTGGACTAGTCAGGACCCACTTGATTGCAAGACAGCAGCCCACATGAAACCTGCTGGGCAAAAAGAGAGTTTAGTGGCTGATGACACAAAAGAATCCCAGGATAGTCTTTGCTCCCAGTACGTCTGCATCCAGGAGCACAACTCAGGACTTGGTCTCTCTCATTATACAGATGTATACAAATGTGCACATTCATGTGTGTCCCTGCTCATGTCTCACATCTGCTTTCTTTTGTGTTGGCTCCATTTTTAGGCAGGCTTTCTCCTTGTATCAGCAAGGAGGCAGCCAGCAGTTTCATTCTTATGAGAAATTCTTCTCCCAACAGTTCAAATCCAAGTTCCAGAACTGAGTGCCATTGTGGTGTTTAGTCACATGTCCACCTCTGAGTCAATGGCTGTGGCCAGGTCTGAGTCACATGCCTGTCCCCCTGGAACTAGTGGTCAAGCCGGCCCACCTATACAACTTAGATCTGATGGGGGAAGAAGCCACCCAAACAAAATAGGGGTTCAGTTACCATGGGGAAAAATGGCCATTTCCCAAAGACATATTAAAAACTATTTCCTCCTTGAGAGCCAGAGACAGAATGAACATCAAAACAATGTGTCTCCCCAACCAGAAGCTTGGAGAAAGAATGCTGGGTAGACAAAAACAACAGATGTATACCATGAACACACTGTACTGTTTCCAAAAATCAAATCCATCCTCAAAGGATAAACTTTGTCACCATTAAGGATGTTCAAAAGAACAGTGTCCCCAGAGGGGAAAAATAAAAATGCTTCCA
>NW_007733949.1:99494-101800 GCF_000696425.1 Galeopterus variegatus
CTTACAGGGCCTAAAATGAATGGTATAAATAATAATAATAATAATAATTAAATCCCAAAAAACAAAAACTAGCCATTTCTAAACCCAGTTTCAGTATATAAGAGGGTGCTTCAAAATGTTCATGGAAAAATAGAATTGAAAGATAATACAAATCTTTCTATGAATGCTTTGAACTACCTTCATATATAGTTACACAGTTAGAAGAGGGGCATGTCAGAGTTTAAAGAAGAAACTCAGTTAAGAACAGGAATCTCTGGGGGCGACGGGAGCAGGTCCGGTGAGGACCACTGTAACACAGAAACTCTGGGGTCTGGCCCTCTAACTGACTCATTTTTCCTGTTAACCTAAAGAGCCATTTCTTCCCTGAATTCAATCTTCAATCTCTTCCTCATGTTGTTGTCTATTTACACATTTCATTAGTTTTATTCAAATTACTCTTTATTCACACTTGAGAATTAAAGTTCTGTGGAAATAATCAAAGGGAATTGACTCTGTGGTAATTAAGGCCTTCTCATTTACATGTTCTCCCAATAAAGCTCCTCTTTGCCTCTCTTTCTTGATAGCAAAAATGTTCTTATAAGGGCATAGAAAAGATAAATAGTTACTGTGTGTGTTTTGTGTTAACCTTGACAAAAATGGGGAACTTGGCATGACAGTGTCTGTGCCAAACAATGCCGATTTCTGCATATCGAACCAAAAGTTTGAGGACCGCTCTCATTCCCTGCACCTGGCTGAAGAACAGCTTTTCTGCCAGTTCCCAGATGTAAATTGAGCTCCACCGTGTAAGAGGAGGGAATTCTCTGGCATCTAGACACACAGAATGAAAGTTTAATACCTGGTTCCATTAACCCAGAAAATGAAGACAGGATTATTCAGTTATGAGAAAGATTCAAGTTCAACAGGCAATTTACAGAAAAAGAAATTTCAATTTTCAATCTCAGTACTTACCAAACAACAATAATATTTCCAATCAGACTGACAAAAAATAAAGAATCATAATATCCAACTTTGGTGACTCTGCGAGGAAATGGACACTCCAACAGTCTGAATGTTGGAAATCACTGAAAATGTAAATTAATACAGTCTTTTCTGGGGTGAACTCTATTAAAATTTGATATGTCTGTCCTTTTGACTGAGCATTTTTCACTTCTACAAATACATCTTGTACAAGCACTTGTACAAGTGCTCCAACATATGTGAAAAAGGATGTTCTTTAATTGTTGATATTAGTAAACACTGAAATATTCTTTGATAGGGAAGTAGTTTCATGATACATTGCTTCCTGTGCTGTCAAATGCAGTAGCTCCTAGCTACTCAACATGTGACTAGTCTGAATTGAGCACACGCTGGATTTTGAAGATGTGAAAAAAATTAAAATATCTCAATTTTTATGTTGATTGCATGTTGAAATGATAATGTCCTAGATATACTGGGCTAAATATATTTACTAAAATTAACTTCACCAATTTTTTACCTTTTTAATGCAGCTGTTAGAATATGTAAAATTGCATATGTGACTCGCATTTGAACCTTGCATTATGTTTCTCTTGGTACTAATCTGTACTATGCAGTTACTAAAAGAAGGTAGATCTCTATGTACAGATATAAAGACAGCCAATACAGATAATCGAAAAATAATTTAAAGCACTACATAAAGTATAAGTCCTTTTTTTAAAAAAAAATTAAGCATATAAAAAAATTGTAGGAATATGCTTCAAACATTGCTGGGGAAGTGAGGATTGGAGTGAAAATGGAATTTTTTTNTTTTCTTCATAGAAATCCAAGGACAGTATCTCCTTGCCCAGTTTACCAGTTGTCTGTGAAAACCCCGTGGGGGCTCAGTTCTCACTCCCCTGAAAAGAGGCTTCAACAGGCTGCATCTCACCACATGGGCAACTTCATCCCAAGCATTGTAAGTGTCACACACATTGACAGTCGGACTTACAGGGCCTAAAATGAATGGTATAAATAATAATAA
This sequence comes from Galeopterus variegatus, assembly GCF_000696425.1. Taxonomy (NCBI): domain Eukaryota; kingdom Metazoa; phylum Chordata; class Mammalia; order Dermoptera; family Cynocephalidae; genus Galeopterus; species Galeopterus variegatus. The sequence continues at coordinate 101,473 of NW_007733949.1, forward strand.
TAATAATAATTAAATCCCAAAAAGCAAAAACTAGCCATTTCTAAACCTAGTTTCAGTATATAAGAGGGTGCTTCAAAATGTTCATGGAAAAATAGAATTGAAAGATAATACAAATCTTTCTATGAATACTTTGAACTACCTTCGTATATAGTTACACAGTTAGAAGAGGGGCATGTCAGAGTTTAAAGAAGAAACTCAGTTAAGAACAGGAATCTCTGGGGGCGACGGGAGCAAGTCCGGTGAGGACCACTGTAACACAGAAACTCGGGGGTCTGGCCCTCTAACTGACTCATTTTTCCTGTTAACCTAAAGAGCCATTTCTTCCCTG
>NW_007733950.1:0-698 GCF_000696425.1 Galeopterus variegatus
TCCTGCGGCCCTGGCCAAGGTCCTCTCTGGGCCTCCCACCTTCCCCCCGTATTGCGGCCCCCTGTGTGGTTGAGTTATCTACCACACCAGGGCTCGAGCCACCCGGGGGAGGATCCCACAGCACACAGTTCCTCTTTGAATCCCCCCAGCATGGGCTGGCTCAGTGCGCTCAGGCCGTCAGCTCTCCAGCAGGATCAAGTGGGCTCGGGGGCACCCCGGTCACCCCTCTCCCAACCAGAAATCAGTCTGGGGTTTTTCCGAACTGAAGGCCACAGAGATGGTATCTGCCTCCTGGAAGCAGGGAGTTTACCTGGGGCCGAAGCCCCAGGTGTGGTGGAGTGACAGTCTGGCCGGGATCCTCTTCCCTACCCTCCCGACACTGGCCGGGGGCTCCCCATGCCAACAGCCCCGCCAGAGATCTGCGGGAGGAGTGGGATTGGTTGCCCGTCCACAGGCCCCGGGGGGCCCCACGCTGAGGCACACAAGTGGCACGGCTCAGTGAGGAGCCGCGCCAAGTGAAGATGGCTGGCTTGCCTGATCTGAGCCAGCTGGCTCCGCCCCCCCCCCGGAGAAAATGGTGGCAGCACTGATAAAGGCACCTAGCCTGGTGTGGTAAGTGGGGGCCAGGTGGGCCTTTGCCCCCCAAGCGGGGCTGGGCTGGGGGTCACTCACAAAGCTCCCAGAGCTGGGCCGGTCCC
>NW_007733950.1:1552-1981 GCF_000696425.1 Galeopterus variegatus
CCCCGCCGCGGGCCGGGGGCTCCCCACACCACCAGCCCCACCAGAGGTCTGGGGGGGGAGTGGGATTGGTGGCCGGTCCACAGGCCCCGGGGGGCCCCACGCTGAGGCACACAAGTGGCATGGCTCAGTGAGGAGCCACGCCAAGCGAAGATGGCTGGCTTGCCCGATCTGAGCCGGCTGTCTCCACCCCCACTGGAGAAAATGGAGGCAGCGCTGATGAAGGCGCCTAGCCTGGTGTGGTAAGTGGGGGCCAGGTGGGCCTTTGCCCCCCAAGCGGGGCTGGGCTGGGGGTCACTAACAAAGCTCCCAGAGCTGGGCCGGTCCCGCGCCTTCCTCTCTGTCTCTGCGTCGCCACTGCCGTCATTCCTGGCCTTTGTTGCCTTGGGCTGCTCGGTCTCCTGGTGCGGTTGGGGCGCTCTCAGGAATCTT
>NW_007733950.1:2009-9121 GCF_000696425.1 Galeopterus variegatus
TTGTAGATTAGTTGATCAGTGATTTATTTGTTTTTTGTTGCTCTTGGAAATGCAAATAGTACTCTGGCAGCACAGTGCACACTTCTCAGGCTCGCTCTGTCCTCTGGCATGCCCGCTCCAGACCTGTCGCCATCTTGCTCCCCCCAAACACTTATATTTTAAGGTTAAAACTACATTGGTTTATAACAGTCCCATGAAAACCCTTCTACAAGCAGCTGTCTTTGAAGATTCAACTTATTTTATATGTAAAAATATGAACCTCAATTTGTATCTCCAAGTATCCCAAAAATATCACATTCTGTCTTTCTGTCTTGTCTTAACATCAAATTAAATATGTCTCTGAGCTGTCATTGGGTGAGAAGCCCAATCTCAGTCATAAGGGATTGTTCCTTCTCCCCACAAGACAACCTGAAAAACCAAGAACCTTCTTTGATGCCCCCAAATGAGGAGAGCTCCCTAATTTCCAACACTTCATGGTCACTGTAAACATCTTCACTGCCTAAACCTAAAGCAGCTCCCTTATGTCCAGGTGCTTCCGTGCCATCAGCAGGACTTGGGACTCTTTGCTATTCCAGTGCCCGGAATCCTACTTTTTACAGACATCAAGCGGCTGACCCCTTCCAATTTGGGTCATTTTCCCAGAGAGCAAAACAGAGGAGACCCTGAGCCTGGATTCACTGGATCCATAGCCCTTCTCCACCTCAGAGACACCCTACCCACTCTCTGCTCACATTTCCCGTCTCTTCTCTCCATCAAGGTCATTTAGTATAATGCTATAATTTAGCATAACACAAAAACATAAGGAGCCTAATCGCATGCTGACACTTCAATAATGTAAAGCACAGGATTTTGTTTTTACATCACTATATACAGTGTCAGTTTTGTCTTTCTCACTGCTGACTCCTCTTCCTGGAAAATAACAATTCTGAATAATTGAAGAAATTACTTTGCTCAGCATTTAGTCACCCCAGGGACTTGTGACCTTTTTCTTTTCTGTTTTAAACAGGGACAAAAGTCATCTGCCCGAGTGCAGCCTGCACAGACGCTCCCCAGGAGGAAGCAGAGCACAGCATCTGTGGTGGACTTTGCAGTGTGGGAAGAGGTTTCCCTCTCCTTCTGACCCAGGGCTCCCGGCAGGCACCGCAAGAGACAAGGTGACTCTAAAAGTCTCTGTTTTAAACAGGGACAAAAGTCATCTGCCCGAGTGCAGCCTGCACAGACGCTCCCCAGGAGGAAGCGGAGCACAGCATCTGTGGTGGACTTTGCAGTGTGGGAAGAGGTTTCCCTCTCCTTCTGACCCAGGGCTCCCGGCAGGCACCGCAAGAGACCAGGTGACTCTAAAAGTCTCTGTTGGCACCGCAAGAGACAAGGTGACTCTAAAAGTCTCTGTTTTCGGTCCAGCTCTTCACAGTCTTGGGAAATCAGCCAGCTCAGACACACTGAATTCTTCTGGACCAGCATGGGGGGCTGAAGTTCCTGGCTGTGAGAGGGCGTGGACTGGGAATGGCCCAACTACAAAAGCATAAAGCCAAGAAATATTCAAAAGCCCCATTAAGAACTAAACCAAAACACCAGTATAAGTTGGACAGAAAGAAGGAAGCCCAGCACGAGAAAGGGCCAGACTGGCAACACCAACACAGAATGTGTAACTTAAGAACGCTTATTGTCTTTCTGTGCAAAAGTGCAGGTTAGAAGTGAATGCTGCAGTTACAGGATCCTGACAGTGTTGTGGGGACAAGGCCAAGGCCAAGACATCCAGCTCCTCTTGGATACGGGCCATGATGAACACTCTTGGCCCTTTGACTTGCCTTCACTCTGCCTAATGGTGGTGGGGTATGTCACCTTGTGGGCTACAGCCACTGAGCTCAATTGAATGGAGTTCATTTGCTCAAATATCTTAAAATTGTCAGATTATGTCTCTTCTCTTTTCTTCCCACTGGAACCAGTGGGAAGGAGGGAGCCAATAGTCTGGATAAATGTATCTGCTCTACAAACCCATATTTGCCCTCAGGAGAGTTGTTGCAAAGTCCAGAACTGAAGGCCAGAGAGCCATAAATTCCATTCTGGCTCTCACACTAGGCTACTGCCTCAAATTAGTTTTATCTACAGCAAAAGTGGTATTGTGGTTCTGCAGTCACTGATGCTTTTGTCTGGTTTCTCAAATGATTCAAAATTAAGGCAAGGGAGAGGCATGCCATTCATTAGGCCCCTTGAAAATGCCGATAGAGGTGTGCTGCTCAACTGAATTGGATTGAATCGGCATTTAGGCAGAGGCATGCAAGGTCTTCAGCAGCTGGAACACTACCCCTGGCCAGACATATGCCCTCCCCTCCTTGATGATGTAAGCCCCGAGAACACTCATGACAGTGAAGTACGGAATGCGTCACCAGTGGTTCCCAACAAATGTCAGGGACTGACAGAGGTGCCCCATCACCAGTCAACGAGAGCTATGATATTATCACTTCACATACCACTCTGATGGGCAGCTTTGCTAGAAAGAACATGTGATTTTCTAAGAAACATAAGAAATTCATATTTATTAATTATTTCCTATGCATCAAGAACTTTATATCTATTTCCTCATTTGAACCTTAAAACATCTCTGAAAAGTAAGCATTATTTCCTTTTTTACAGATGATAAGGGTAATGTGACCAGTGTCACCCTGCAGTAAATGATGCAGCTGACAACTGATCCCACTATTCTGACTCCCAATCAAATGCTCTTTTCTTTACACCATTCTCCAGAAGGAGACCGTCTCAAGGGAACCAACCATCATTTTGATACCTATATTCAGATGTGCTGGTTAGAAGAAATCGGTCATATTGATTCATAGTCACCCTTTATAGACAAATTCCAATTACAGCCAAGGACCATGAAACATATGGACCATGCTACTCACCATCAAATCAAAATTATTAGGTCTCTTCCAAAGAAGAAAAGAGTGTGATTATATGGCTGACTATTTATTTCTCAAACCCTATTTTGAAAGTTTTGTGTTTCAAATTGGCAGAATACTTTTAGAAAAACCCCAAATTGCTGCAGCCTTGGTCCGAGGTTTCCAAAAGGACTCAGACAGACAGCAAAGTAGGTTCGGTGGCCAGCCTTCCCACTCATGAAACTTGTGCCAAGCAGCTTGTTCGTGGCCCACTAAGGGATTGGTGACTCATGACACAACTGCTTTAGTTCAACCTCTGGAACCACAGGAATACATGGTTTCAGAATAAAGAAGACCAGGTGACCATCAGAGAGAGTTCCTCTCTGGACAACTGCATAATCCCTCTGGCTTACATCAAATTATAGGCAGCCAGAGAATACCAGAGAAGGCTTTCATCATCTTCCCTGGGGGCTCAGAGTGCCCAGATTTTCACATTATATCAAATCAGATTTTGGATGGAAGTTTTTTATCTTATACTTCCAGAGAACATACTTGTGCTAGCTTCTGGAAATATTGAGATTGCAATGAGCAATACTGTGGAGAAATGTATATACGGTCCTTGTTCTGAGTACTACGTGGCACATAGCAGACACCAAATAAATACAAGGAATTAAAAAATAATATGAATCTTTCCATGAGCTTTTTGAAGTACCCTCATATTTACTGAATGAGAGAATTCTCTTGAAAGCCACATTTAAAAGAGAACACAAATAAGTACTTTTTTTTTACTGCTATTATAGGATTATATTCAAAATAGTAAGGCAAAAGGGATAAAATACTTAATTCTGCTTTTGGTCAGTGGTGATGGACTGTGGTGTTTCAGAGAAAGCTACTGAAAGAAAAAACTATTTGATCTGGGTTTTGAAGGATGAAGAGGAATTTGACAAACTTGTAAGAGGAAAAAAGAAATCCATGTTATGTACATAGTAATGGAGGTGGACAGTAGGATGCTGTGTTTGGGTTCCCACCAGCATCTTTGTGACACAGGATTGTAGCATGCATGGAACTGAAGCTGGAGAGATCATCAGGGGAACCCTGCTAAGCTGAACAGCCTGGACTTATGCTGTAGGCAATGGGGCAGTGAGGTATCCTGCCCAACCTTTGTTCAAGAATGTAGCTTCAGAGCAAATACAGGTGACTCGGCACAGCCTGTTAGCATCCCCAGGAGCCATGCTCAGCACTCTTTTTGTGCTGGTGGGTGGGCTCAATGTCTCTGTGCAGGGAGACCACCCACCTGGTGTCATGGCACGCATCTGACTTCCAAGGGGATCTCTCTAAGCCCCTTGGCAGGAGTAAAACTTACTCAGAAATCTGGAAGCAAAGCTCTCCCATGACTTTACTCACACTTTCATTCTTTGTTTCCATTTGGTTTGCATTCCTATAATATTACAGTCACAGAATCCCTCCTCTCTGCTCCCTCTTTTGTTCTCCAACAGAGAAACTGTCACTCTGAACATCTCTTTCTCTGATTGGCGGACAACTCTACCTACACTTCAAAGCCCAGTTCAAATGCCACTAGGCATTTCATTCAGCAAATGTTTCATGGAATCTCTGACCTAAGCCAGCTCTGCAGCAGAAGGCAGCCATTTACATCTGATCCTCACATTGGACCCTCTGACCAACCACTCCACACCCCACCTCCTCCAGACTCACATGTGGGTGAACCTCTTCATCGAACCTGTGGATATCACCCCACACACATTCACCTTGAACATGCAGCAAGCATATTGACAGAAACTTCGATTGAAGGCAGAAAAACATGAGTGGTAAGAAACAGAAAGAATAGAATAGAATAAGTGCAAAAGTAGCAATCATTTATTCAGTGCTACAGGTGGTAACACAAAGGCTGCAGCCATAGTGGGGCTGAGCAGGAAGAGGAGGACACAAGGGAAGAGAAGAAGTGGCTGCCAGGAGAAGTGGCAGCTGCCACCACTTCCTTTCATGATCACCAGCCTACTCACTCTGCCCAGCAATGGTCTCCTATTGTGCTGCATCCTCCACAGGTTTTGTTCCCAATGCTTCTAGTCTCATGCCTCTTCCCTAACAGAGTCTGCAGGGAAGGGAGAATCTGACCCACTCAGAAAGCTTTATTTTATTGGAAGGTCATCCAATACTCTTCATAGCTACTGTGTGAGAAGCCTTAAACATGTCTCATCTCCTTAAAATAAATCTTGAAGGCAAGAGGAAGCCATTCAAGGCACTGGAAGAGGGAATAACATAATCCAGGTGGTGCTTTAGGATTTGTGGCAGAGGGTTTTGGTTTTGCTGAGTTTCTGTCTTCTCATGCTGGCAGGGCATTCCAAAGGAGAGCTCAAAACAGTAAGAAAATGATCGCAGCTGCTCAGGAAGACAGCACTGTTCCTGGAGTTGGCATCGCATCTGTTCTCCAGTGGGAGTCAGGAAAACTCCAAACATCTTGCACCAAAACCATTTGTTCCATCATCTGCCCTTGACAGCCTTTCACCAGGCTGGTAGCCAGTCAGAGAAATCAGTAATTTGCCAGCTCCCCGGGTAGTTGACAGGGAATTGTAACAGCTCCCTTTGCCCGCTCTGACCCACCTGGAACTTTCTTGTCTTCATTTTCTGCAGCCATGGTGCCAGCTTCTCTGCCCCGATTTTGTGCTGACCCATTCCTACCAAATCTCAGGATGTCCCTCCTCCTGAGTCTTTCCTTCTGTCTGTCTCTTAGAGCCCCAAACTCTACATTTCTGGATTCTCTATGTCCAGAGGATGTACAATGTCTCTTCTTCATGAGGCCCTCATTGACATTTTATGCAGAGCAATTTATCTTCCCTTTGTCTTAACATCTCCCCTCCATTCTAGGTCCAAGGTCTTATATTTGTATTGGGTTTTTGTTTGTTTGTTTGTTTGTTTAATTTAATTTTATTTTATTTTGTCAGTATACAATGTGGTTGATTATTGTGGCCCATTACTGAAACCTCCCTCCTTCCCTTCTCCCTCTCCCCCCTCCCTCCCAACAACCTCATATCTGTTCACTTGTATCAACTTCAAGGAATTGCGATTATTGTGTCTTCTTCTCTCCCCTCCCCCAGTTTGTGTATTTATTTATTTATTTATTTTTAGCTCCAACAAATAAGTGAGAACATGTGGTATTTCTCTTTCTGTGCCTGACTCATTTCACTTAATATAATTCTCTCTAGGTCCATCCATGTGGTTGCAAATGGAAGTATTTCATTCTTTTTTATAGCTGAGTAATATTCCATTGTGTAGATATACCACAGTTTCCATATCTACTCATCTGATGATGGATATTTGGGCTGGTTCCAACTCTTGGCTATTGTAAAGAGTGCTGCAATGAACATTGGGGAACAGGTATACCTTCGACTTGATGATTTCCATTCCTTTGGATATATTCCCAGCAGTGGGATAGCTAGGTCATATGGGAGATCTATCTGCAATTGTTTGAGGAACCTCCATACCATTTTCCATAGAGGCTGCACCATTTTGCAGTCCCAACAACAGTGTATGAGAGTTCCTTTTTCTCCACAACCTCTCCAGCATTTATCATTCACAGTCCTTTGGGTATCAGCCATCCTAATTGGGGTGAGATGGTATCTCAGTGTGGTTTTGATTTGCATTTCCCAAATACTGAGTGATGTTGAGCATTTTTTCATTTGTCAATTCATATATCTTCCTTTGAGAAATGCCTATTTAGCTCTTTTGCCCATTCTTTAATTGGGTTCCTTGTTTTTTTCTTGTAAAGTTGTTTCAGTTCCTTGTATATTCTGGATATTAATCCTTTGTCAGATGTATATTTTGCAAATATTTTCTCCCACTCTGTTGGTTGTCTTTTAATTCTGTTAATTGTTTCTTTTGCTGTGCAGAAGATTTTGAGTTTTATGAGATGGCTATAGGTGTGTGGGTTGATTTCTGGATTCTCTATTCTATTCCACTGATCAGTGTGTCTGTTTTTATGTTAGTACCATGCTGTTTTGGTTATTATAGCTTTGTAGTACAGTGTAAAGTCAGGTAGTGTTATGCCTCCAGCTTTATTTATTTATTTATTTATTTATTTTTGCACAGAATTGCTTTGGCTAAGCATGGTCTTTTGTTATTCCACATAAATGTCTGGATAGTTCTTTCCATTTCTGAAAAAAAATGTCATTGGAATTTGGATGGGGATTGCATTGAATTTGTATATCACTTTGGGTAGTA
>NW_007733950.1:10405-10996 GCF_000696425.1 Galeopterus variegatus
GGATCGCAACCCTCAGTGTCGCACCCATACCGGACCGGGACTGGCAACGGGGTCACAACCCTCGGTGTCATGCCCGCACCTCACTCAGCCAGTGAGCGGGAACCGGTCTGTATGTGGGATCCAAACCCTCGGTGGGAGCGCCACCACGCTCCCAAGCGGCGCCCTGTAGCAGTGAGCCACTGGGCCGGCCCAACTCCAAGAGTTTTGTTGTAGAGGCTTTAGGCTGTTCGATATATAGGATCATGTCATCTGCAAACAGGGACAGTTTGACTTCATCTTTTCCAATCTGGATGCCCTTTATTTCCTTCTCTTCTCCTATTGCTCTGGCTAGTATTTCCAACACTATGTTGAATAGCAGTGGTGAGAGTGGGCATCCTTCTCTAGTTCCTGTTCTTAAATGAAGAGCTTTCAGCTTTTCCCCATTCTGGATGATATTGGCAATAGCTTTATCATATATGGCTTTATCATATATGGTTTTAATTATATTGAGATGCTTTTCATCTATACCTAACTTGTAGAGAGTCTTTATGATGAAAGAGTGTTGAATTTTATCAAATGCTTTTTCAGCATCTATAGAGATGATCATATGGT
>NW_007733950.1:11154-11452 GCF_000696425.1 Galeopterus variegatus
TGCTTCACAGAATGAGTTTGGGAGAATTGCCTCTGTTTCAATCTTTTGGAATAGTTTGTAGTGAATTGGTTCATCCCATATCATCCCATTCCTTTCTGGCTTTTAGGGTTTGTGATGAAAAGTCTGATGTTAGTCTGATTGGGGCTCCCTTATAGGTGATTTGATGCTTCTCTCTTACAGCTTTTAAGATTCTCTCTTTGTCTTTGAGTTTTGCAAATTTGACTATAATGTGTCTTAGAGAAGACCTTTTTGGGTTGAATACAGTTGGAGATCTTTGAGCTTTCCGAATCTGAAAATC
>NW_007733950.1:12643-16051 GCF_000696425.1 Galeopterus variegatus
CTCTTTCCCTTGAACCACACAGCCTTCCAAGCACGAAGCCCAGTCTTCAACAAAAGGATTTTAGTTTCAGTTGTTTGTTTGATTGCCCCAGGAAAAAGTTGTGTAAATTATTAGAAGCAAATTTGCCTACAGATCCTTAGCAACAGTTATGAAAGCCCTGCATCTCACATAGACTACTCTGCATCTTTCCAGTGGCACATGTTCCACCAGATGTGCTACTATAAAATAAATAAATTTGATAAATTCAAGACATAAATATCAAGGATTGGGGATTATATGTCCTTCTGGGTTACCCATACCTCTGTTCCTTTCTTAGCATGGCAAAGGGCAAGTCTGCTTTCTCCTGACTAAGAGAGCGTGTTTTCAGGGACCTGTTTCCTTAGAAAGTTAAAGATCAGTCAACAACATAAATAGAGGAGAAGTCAACATATGTTTATGGTTCATCACATGGCTAATTTAAAAACAGAAAAGACTGTTCCCTTTCCACATATATCCTCTCACAGCCACACTCAGCCTTCTAAATACATCCATTGAGTGAATTTCAAAAGAGGCATTCTACTTCCAATCCCACCAGCTCAGTACATATTCAACTTAAAAAAGTTATGCCAGGCCAAGTAAATCAAGATGGAGAGCTGCTTTTGAGAACAGCTCTGGAGTGGAAAGGCTAAGGCCAATGTCAAAGCAAGAGAACCATTGCATCAGGCAGCCTAAGGCAGCTTGGGCAGGTTGTCAAGGTTTTCACCAAGAAACCAAAAGCTCATTTGGCTGAAGACAAGGACAAGATAGCAGAGCAGGTAGTGAAATCATTGCATGTGCAAGGTGTGAATTCCTGATGAGGGGAGGAACCAGAGTGAAGGCACCTTGCTGAATTCTNGTGCAAGGTGTGAATTCCTGATGAGGGGAGGAACCAGAGTGAAGGCACCTTGCTGAATTCTTCAGAACACTGGTTCAAATCTGGAACTACTGAACACACTCTGCTTGGGCCCCCACCCTCTAGGAGCCAGGCTGATACATGGCCCTTGCTGAAGTCATATTTAAAGGCCAGTTCAACTCTCTACTGAAGAAATAGGGACAACACATCCTGCATGTAGTGAACGTGAAGTCAGTTGCATTCCTAGGGCCATGTGGTCTCCATCACTCACCATCCCCTTTTTCCAGGCCCGTTCCAGGCTATAAATTTTTAGAGAAAGATTCCAGATAAAAACAGCCTCTTTGTTATTGGTATAAGTTCAGAGCCCCTTTAAAGAATGATGAACAAATTATTTCCTTGTTCAGCCTCACAAAACTCACTAGTAGTGCTCACATTTCAAGACTGAAAACTATGATGTGTGCAAGCAGTCAAAACTAGGCTTTGATGTATGCCTTCTAAACAGTAAAAGTTTATAATCCACCTGCCCAGAGGTAATCCTGGTATTCTGGATGGGAAACAGACAAGACCCGATACCCTGTTCATTGAGATATCAAGACATTTGGTTCTGCCTCAAACCCATTGGCTTTTTACCACATGAAGGAAGAAAATGAAGAGGAGAGGTGACCTTTCAAGAAATTTAATTATAGCATTAAACCCATTTTACATGATTCCTCAAGGTCACACAGCTGGCGTTATGAATTTAGAATTTAAATCCAGATTCAAGTACCAAATCTCTACTGTGCTCTCTGACAAAAAAAAGTCCTGTCAGAAGGAGTAGGGGGAAGATGGGGGACATGGCTTATTTCCCAAGGTGGATTTCACAGATTTTCAAAAATGGTTCTAGAGTCTTTGGCAGAGTTCTTTATTTTTCTGAAATAAAGCCTAGATAATGGGAAACACTGAATTTGCTTTGTAAGGATCCCTTGCTTGGCTCTTCCAAAGTCCAGCTTTTATTCAATGCTGTACCCCACAGATATGTACAATCAATTATGTTTCAATAAAAAAGAAATAAAATAAAACACTCTAGCAAAGAAAAAATTAAAATAAAATTCAAGGAGGTATATTAAACAAGAATGACAGAATGTCATTATCAATATCATAATCAATGTTAACTGGTAAAGCTGAGTGATGTGTACTTAGCAGTTCATTATACTTTTGTTTACACTTGTATATATCATATATCTAATGTTTCCCAAATAAAAAAAGTTTAAAGTTTGTTGATGGTAAGTTTCAAAATACATGAGTATTTTTAATAAAAATTTTTTAAAAAATTAATTAGTTGTCTCTGACCTGGGGCCTGGCATGGGAGATTGACTATTTACTTATATTCTTTTAAATTGCCTGCATGTTTTTATCAAATGCATTATTTTCTCAATAAGAAAAGTTGGAAGGAAGGAAGGAAGGGAGGGAGGGAGGAAGGGAGGAGAGAGAGGAGAGGGGAGAGAGAAGGAGAAGGAAAAGAGAAAATGGTATGGTCACAGCATTTTTGCTTTGCTGGGTTTGAATGAGCCCAGTGTGGCAGGCAGCAGCTCAGAGCACGCTGGGAAGAGGCAGAGTTCCAGGGCATGTCCAGTGACCTGCCTTGCCTCTATCTCAACCAGGACCTACCAAGGAGCCAGTCTCCTTCCAAACCAAACGGTAATTAAGAGGGGATGCATTTTTAGACTGCTGTGGTCTGGTACTCTGCTGGCAGCGTTTGAAAGCTGTCAGAGCTCTGCCAGAGGTAAAGAAAGGGACTACCATTTGTTGGTTGAGTGGCTGTGATGGACTGGGCACTCTGCTAAGTGATTACATCCTTGGTGACATTCAATCTTGCAGAGTCCCTATAAGACAGGACTTTCTAGCCTCATTTTTTAGGATGATGATAATTCAGAGAGAAGAATTGGATTGCTCAAGGTCAACCAGCTAGGACACACAGTTTTTGAAATTTAATCCCAGATCTACCTGGCTCCAAAGCCTATTATAATTCTACTACACCAATTCTTGGCAGTGAAATTTTAATGCCCTTGGAATTTACCATGTGCTCTAGGATCTAGTTCCTCAAGAAAAGAGATGGAACCATCAGAGGCCAGGGCATTCTAAATTAACAATGACAACTCACGTTTGTTCTTCAGAATTCAACGTGTGTCACTTCTCCTTTAGGACAGTGCTCCTCGATGTGTAATTGATGGATAGTGCTGTCTGTACACTGTCACTGATCCATTATGAGATAAGTGCAGACATTGAAAGTAAGTAAACTTGTATAGTTATTGACATACAATTTTTTTTTAATGAATCAAATAACAAAATATTTAGGTTTGTATTATGTATTTTTTTCATTTTATTTTTCTAGTAATTCATTTTTATTGTGGTTTACAAAAACATCAATATGTAACAGATTGGAAATTAAAGAAATACAAACTGGTTCAACACTTCAAGTTTGAAAAGCACTAACCCGGAGTTTGAGAGATCTTTGCAAGCAGGGACTGTCTTTTAGTGTTCTTGAAATAAGAGCTTTG
>NW_007733950.1:16727-18502 GCF_000696425.1 Galeopterus variegatus
GAGTTTGAGAGATCTTTGCAAGCAGGGACTGTCTTTTAGTGTTCTTGAAATAAGAGCTTTGATGTAGGTCCAGATAACAGGAATATTCCACTTAATGGATGGCTTCTTGTGAAAAACAATTACTGACCTATACCACAAGCCACCTCAAGCATTTCCTGATCTGAAGGAAGGCAAAGCAGTGAGACAGTTAAAAGCATGCAGGCTGGAGTCACAGAGGATGGATTTGAATCCTGGGTCTACAATTTAGCAGCTGTATGATCTTGACAAGTAGGTTATTTAGTTTTGCTGTAACATAGTCTCTTCCTCTATAGAAAAGAAGCATACATTAAGGAAATGCAAATCAAAACTACAATGAGATGCCACTACGCACTCATGAGGATGGCTCCTATCAAAATAAATAAAAATAAAAATAATAAGTATTGGTGGGAGTGTGGAGAAATTCGAAGCCTGATGAATTGCTGGTGGGAATGTGAAATAGTGCAGCTGCTATGAAAAACAGTATGACAGTTCCTCAAAAAGTCCACCATGGAATTACCATATGACACAGCAATTTCACTCCTAGGTATATACCCAAAGGAATTGAAAGCAGGGACTCAAACAGATAAGTACACAGTAGCGTTCATAGCAGCACTACTTGCAATAGCCAAAAGGTGGAAACAACCCCAGTGTCCATTAACGGATTAATGGATTTTTTTCAAAGATGGTATATATGTACAACAGAAATTCAGCCTTAAAATGGAATAAAATTCTGGCATATGCTATTAAACTCAGAAAACATTATGCTTAGTGAAATAAGCCAGACACAAAAGGACAATTATTGCATGATTCCACTTATATGAGGTACCTAGAATTGATAAATTCATGGAGACAGAAAGTAGAATAGAGGTTGCCAGGGGTCTGAGGGAAGGGGACATGGGAGTTATTGTTTAATGAGTACAGAGTGTCAGCTTGGGATAATGAAAAAGCTCTGGAAATGGATACTGGTGATGGTTGCACAACATTATGATTGTATTTAATGCTTCTGAGTTGTTAATAATAGTTAAAATAGTTTTAAAAAATAGTTAAAATGGTAAATTTTATGTCATATGTGTTTTACCGCAGTAGAGAGAGGATGAGACCTGCCTCCGAGGTTGTTGTGAGGATGATGAAAAGATGCTTACAAGTGGCAGCCCCAGAGAAAGCATTTGATATATATTAAATTTTATTATTAAATTTTAAGCCAAAATTTATTTCTTACAGGAAGTCCATTTATTCCAGTCAATATTTATCATATCAAAGGTGGAGTGGGAGTCATTGGTAAGGAAATAGATGAATACAGACTGGGGGAAACACACCACCCCCAAGAGGAAGGGTGGCTCGGTTGGAAGAACGAGGCTTGTTGCTCTTACCTGCTTGTGTTTACACCTCCATGCACTCCCTCAGGCACAGGTGAGCCTCAGTGTCCTCATCAGTAAAATAGTCAGAAGGACAGTGTTTTCGAAGGAAACGCCAAGTTCTGAAGTTACATAATTCAATTGTTTTGAAGAAACTGAGGAGAATTTATGGAGCATTTCCAGAAGCTGGCTATTTATTGAATCAGTGGAGTATGGAAATTGTACGTGTTTCCTAATCTTCCTTCGAGATATAAAAAGAAAAGTGTTGGGCCAGCCCGGTGGCGCACTGCTACAGTGCGCCGCTTGGGAAGCACGGCGGCGCTCCTGCTGAGGGTTCGGATCCCACATACAGACCAGCCACTCACTGGCTGAGCGAGGAGCGAGGGCAACACCGAGGGTTGC
>NW_007733950.1:19294-21907 GCF_000696425.1 Galeopterus variegatus
AAAAAAAAAAAAAAAGAAAAGTGCTGGCTCTGAAAGCAGTCCCCAGGTTGAGCACAGGACCCTGGGAGAGTTAATGGTGACTCACACTCATGGCAACATTCACGCATCTCAGAGACTTCAGGAGCAGCGCATACCTGAGTTGAAGCCACCCAGACCTGGTCTGTGGTTTTCAGACCTCCAATTCTGTGGCTTAATCACAAATGTTCTGGCTTTGGCACGTAGGAATCTTTCTGAGATACCATGAGCCAGTTTGCTATCATGGTGTTTGAATACAGCATAAGCCATGAGTGATGTCTAAGGGACCCCAAACAGGCCAGGTGAAAGCTGGGAGCACAGCATTCTCTAAAGTGGGCTTCTGTGGCCCTGCAATGCTGCAGCCACTCCAAACCTGCAGAACACCAAGGAGGTTTCCTAGGGACTAGTTACATACTGAAGATGACCCCTTAGAGTGCCAGTGCTGCTGACAATGATGACAAAGCCTGAGGGAATAGGACACCGTGGGAACTGTCTTTGGTCCTCATTCTTTTAAAAGAAGATTTGGAACCAAATAGCCCTGATGAACCAGAGGCCACCGGGGAAGGGACTTCCAGGTACTTTTCATTCAATCTTTTCTATTTACAGATAATAAGACTGAGGCTCAGAGTGGAAATGGACACAGAGCAATCTGGGAGAGAGCTGGGATTGAAATGCAGGGTCTCTAACACCGTTGGTGGACCATGCTGCCCTTCCCCACCCCCAGCCCCCAGACCTACGCTTCTCAGAAGCTCTCAAGGGTCAGGCCCTGCCCTCCCCTCTAGGAGAACTCTGGCTGCTGAGGCCCAGGAGTCCTTGTATTCTATCTCTGTGAGAGCCATTGTTGTTTTCTATGGGCCAGGAAATTCCTATAAGAATTGAGTCCCTTAGCAGCCTAAGGTAGCTAGGAAACAGAAAAAGTAGCACCTGCTCTCACCCATAACTCGACTATACTGTGAGCTCCTCGAAAGGCAGGATCCTGAATTCCTCCTGCTGTGCCCATAGCCCCCAGTAAAGGGCTGGCACTAAGCAGGTGTTTGGCAAATGTATGCTGGATTAATGACTGATGGAAGGGAAGAAGGGAGAGAGTGAGGGAAGAATGAAGGGAAGGAGGAAAGAAGGAACGATGGATGGATTATAGAACTGTGCTGCCCAATTAAAAAAACCACTAGTCAGTGCACCATTTAGACATATTAAAACTCTTCACCTATCAGCATAGTGCCCTATACATACCTTCTCCCAGCAAAGGAAGTGAGGCCACAAGTACACAAGCATGAGATCCAGTGGTCTTTAGCATTTTCCCCTCATCTGGAAGCAACCAGTCTAACAGCATCGTGGAATGGCCTGTTAAGTTTCACTTAAGGCACAGCTAAGGAATTACTGCCTGCAGGGTTGAGGCACTGTCATATTGGATGCAACAGCTAGAATATTTGAGTCTAGGAAATAAGGAGTAGAAGTAGGGTTAGCCCCTCTGTCACTTCCAATGACCCAACCATCTGGGGGAATTTGTGTTTCCTGTTCCTGCAAACAGGCTCGTCTATATTAAGGATCCTGGTTTTCAGGGGCAGAAACTCTATAGCAGATGCACAACAAGGGTTCTAATAAATTTGAAGCTACAGCTATTTCTTGGTCACTTTTGTCTCCTTTTGCTAGTTGATCATCAAGCAAAAAAACGAATTTCTATTCTGATGGGAGTAATTGATCCCGATTACCATGAAGATGTAGGATAACTGATAAACAATGAGGACAGGGATAAACATGCCTGAAACACAGAGGATTCACTTGGTGTTTTGGGGGATTCCCAGTCAGAAGATGACAGTGAATAGCCCATTGCAGCAACCATGGTGTGGTGACAAAGAGTTCAGGCCCATCAGGGACCTTTCATAGAGGGTAAAGGAAATCTCTGATGGGTGAACAAGGGAGACAATGAATATCAGTTATGGCCTCAGGACCGACTGTAGCAGAGAAGGTTGTAGCTTGTCCACTGATCCATCTATATGGAGCCTTTTTCAAGATTACATCCAGTCACCACCTTGAATGGGATTCTGGGACAGGTTGGACTTCATAAAGGATATGAATGGATCTGGGTGGTGCCAGAGACTATGTCAGACACTTCTTGTGCACCCCTACAAATCCCCTTGGACCACCATTTGCCCCAGCTGCCGCTGTGGAGACCAGCTCCTCACAGGCTTCTGCTAGCTTAGCTCAGGTGCAACCAGGCTGTACTTCACCCAGGGACTTTTCTCTTTTCTCACTATCTACCTTGGACCTCCTCTGGTATCACAGCACAAGATACCACAGAAACGCACGTGCATATCCAGAAAGTGTGGGAGCGCTACATGCACCTGGGGCTACCTTTGATCATTGGGGGACAGGGGCTGATAGATCAATGCTCCTATCTTTCATCCCCCAGGAAGACCATTCTGAGACTTATTTCATAGCACTCCTCGAAAGCTCCCATGGCATCTCATCAGTATTCACCTGTAGTCATGATCTACTGGGGATGGGTAAAGTTTTTTTGCAATTATAATCTAAGTTTTGTTGGAAATGGCCCACTTTATTTTGACCTCAGTGACTAAATCACACCCACATACCAATACA
>NW_007733950.1:22539-24309 GCF_000696425.1 Galeopterus variegatus
GTTGGAAATGGCCCACTTTATTTTGACCTCAGTGACTAAATCACACCCACATACCAATACATTCACTTAACCTAGTATTGTTAGGGTGCTTCCATCTGTCCTGGCTGTTTGTAAGTTGACTCAGACCTTCTTTCTCCATCTTTCTTGCCTGTGTATTTCTGATTTAACATCATGGAATCTGATGCAGGCTTGGTATTCAAGACTCAAATTCACTCCAGTGCATAGCTATGGAGTTCTCCGTTCAGGTGTATGTGGGTAGGAGGTTATTAGGGGAAAGTGAGTACATCAAAGGAGGGAAGGGCCACCGCCAGCAGGGCCACCTCTTCTCTGACCCCCCAGGCTGAATTAGAGGCCTCTCACCTGTCCTCTTCTGTGCCCCTATGATTGGGGTAAAATACACATAACAGGAAATGTGTACTATGTTAACCATTTTTAGTGTACTGTTCAGTAGTAGAACTCTTTGCATCTAGAACTAGAACTCTTTGCATCTTGTAAAACTGAAAATATATATCCATTAAATAACTCCCATCCCAGTCTGCCCCCCAGCCCCTGGCAAACACCATTCTGCTTTCTGTGTCTGTGAATCTGACTACCCTAGGTACCTCGTATAGACGGAATCATACAGTATTTGCCTTTGTGTAACTGGCTTATTTCACTTAGCATAATGTTTTCAAGGCTTACCTACGTCATAGCATGTGTCAGAATTTCCTTTCTTTTTAAGACTAAACAACATCTTATTACGTGTATTTACCACATCGTCCTTATCCATGCATGACATTCAGATTGCTTCCACCTCTTGGCTATTGTGAATAATGCTGCAGTGAACATGAGTGTGCAAATATCTCTTCACATCTCTGTTTTCAGTTCATTTGTGTATATATTTAGAAGTGGAGTTGCTGGATTATATGGTAGTTCTATTTTTTTATTATTTATTTATTTATTTACTTTATTTAATTTTAAAAAAAATTTTTTTTTTTTTGTCTTTTATCTTTTTCCGTGTCCGGCAACGGATCGCAACCCTCAGNGCTCTCCCAAGTGAGCTAACCGGCCATCACTATATAGGGGTCCGAACCCATGGCCTTGGTGTTACCAGCACCACACTCTCCTGATTGAGCCACAGGCCGGCCCTATGGTAATTCTATTTTTAATTTTTGAGGAATCACCATACTGTTTTCCAAGTTGGATGTACCATGTTATATTCCACCAACAAGCTTATTGGGGAAAGGTTTTTAATGTGAAATTAAGCAAAAATAATGTTGGAGGATGCAACATCACTGCCCAGTAAGATTGCACCCATGTTTATTTGCCTAGAAAGCAAGCTGAAGAAAAGTATCAGAGCAATGAATGGTCTTTATCTCTTGGGGGTGGAATTATGGGTGACAGGCATTTCTTTATTGTTTCCAAAATTAGTACATATTGCTTTTTAATCAGATAAAAGTAAAAACGTATGCAAAAAGGAAAACCCTCTTCTCGGCAGCAGGAGGGCTACTTTGATTACTCACTGTATAAAAAAAATAACAGCAGATGACTGTATGTTCACTTTCTCCTAATTACTCCTAACTCCACTGTCAGCATGAGTCGTACTGAGACTAGAAGGAAATGTGCCAGAGCATTTGATGAGGGTTTTTGCAATTTTCTGTACTTTCCAAATGTTCTCTAGTATACCAGTATTCCTTTCATGACTAAAAAATAATGAATATGCAAAAAAAAAAAAAAAAAAAAAAAAAACTTTTTTTTGAAAAGAAGGATTTTAAAAATGATTTTTTCCCC
>NW_007733950.1:25309-39163 GCF_000696425.1 Galeopterus variegatus
AAAAAAAAAATGAAAATGACAAAAAAAAAAAAAAAAAAAAAACAACTTTTTTTTGAAAAGTAGGATTTTAAAAATGATTTTTTCCCCATCAGAACTGAGAGGGCCTTGTCTCCCCTATGGGCTCAGCTATAGAACAGCTATTTTTATCTAGAGGCATCACCGCAACCAGCTAAACCCAGCTGCGTTTTGTATATGTTCAATGTCTTATGGGCTATTTTTCAGACATTTAGATGACTGAGAAAACCCCAACAGTGCTTGTCTAGAAGATGTTTGCCCTTAATTTCTAAGGTAAATTTAATGCACATGTACTAACCGTCTCTCTGCAGTCATCTCCCTTTGAAGTGGGCTTACCACTGAGCTGAATTTAAAAGTTTCTTCAATACTGCCTTGGTCTCCCTAAATTACTGACTGTGGTTGGCTGGTGGTGGAAATGCAGGCAGCATTTGGAGGGTGCAACTGGATGGACTCATTCAGCAAGTTGCAATGAAGAAGCTGTTCTGGCACAGGCACTGGGGATGCACAGAGCCCTGCTGACGGTGGGGGGGTTCCTGCTGCAGAGCAGTTCACAGTGGACTGGACAGACGGACGAGTAAACGAATAAAAAGTGGAATGTGACCAGCATAACGACAAAGCCAGTGTTATGAGAACACAGCCAGAGACTGAACAGCTCAGGAAACCCCCCATGGCCACTGCATATAGAGTGGAAATGCCCAGTAGACCGGCCCACCTTTCTCTCCCAGCCCCATCCATCCCTTTGTGTCACATCAGCTTGTATAACATCCTTCCTTGCTGAAGCTCATGCTGTCTTTATTCACTTATTACTTACACTGCAATGGAAGCTCCAGGAGTGGGGATGCCTTGTCTCTCTCAGTCACCTTTGATGTCCACCATCCAGAACTGAGCTTAGCTCTGGGCAGTGGCGCCTCTAGAATGTCTGCCCAGCTGCTGTTTAGGGACAGCAGCCTGCGTGGAATGGCAGTAGGGCTGAAGCTCCATTTTCATAGCAAGCCCTGAGTTGCTTGTCTTGATGATTCCAAGTTTATTTAGCATGGCTTTGGTAGGGAGACTGTTAGAAATTAGGCCACAGCAGCTCAAAACACCTCCCTCCTAGCCACCCTCTTGTGACACCACTGTCCCATAGTCCCTCAGAAATCCAGAGAGGCCCATATTTATTTACTTTACACTTCTAATATAATTTTTAAATGAGGCAATGCCAGGAAGAGATTACAAAAAAATGTGCTGTGTCTTAAACATTTGCATGTAACAAATTAATGTCTTAAAAACAGAATGCAATGTTGTCCCATTAGTCACAGGGTAATTCCAGTATTTTTTTAAAAAATTGAATTACAGAGCACCTTGGATAGTGTGTTGCAGTAATGGGACACAAGTTTAAACTTTTACCATAAATGACTTCTCTTAAAGCTGTAGGTAACCTCATTTGGAGAAAATACCTCAAACCTCAGTCTATCCAGGTGAGGCCCAGGACAAGCAATCAGTCCTCACGTCCCACTGCCCAGTTCCCGTGCTCTGTATAAGCTCTTCCAGGCACATAGTAACTGCTCACCAGGTGGCTTACACATAAGTGCTAAATGAATACACGAATGAAGGAATGAAGGCGGAAGGGGAGGGCAGTGGGTTGAGTCTACAGCGATGAACATCATCCCCAGAAGCTTGGGAGTGGGAAGATAAGCAACCTTCTAGGCTGAGGGGACAGGCGCGCCAAGGTATGCAAGGAACAAGTAGAACCATGTGCTCCAGGAACCACCAACAAGACAGAGCTACAAGTGATGCAGGGGACACAGTACAACCTCCAGTGTGAGCGGTGGCAAGGGGACAGACCCCACAGGGCTCTGGGAAGAGCTCAGAGATGACAGGGAGGTGCTGAGGGCTTTTAAGCAAGAAAGGGGGTATGATTTGACTTGCCTTCTAGGAAGATCACTTTGACCCCAGTGTAGAGCCGGGGACAGCAAACCCGGATCGTGGAATAAAGCGGACTCTCTACCTGTTTTTGTAAACACAAGCCTTGTTGAAATACAGCCTTGCTGTTCATTTGAGTCTATGGCTGCTTTCACACAACAGCAGCAGAGTCAAGTAGTCGTAACAGAGACCATCAGGCTGCAAAGCTGAAAATATTCACCTGGCCCTTGACAGGAAATATTTGTTGACTCCTTGTCTAGAGGAAGAAGGAGAAGGTGAATCCAAAGTCAGGGAGACCCACTACAGCCTCAGGAGCCAGTAGCGTGAGGACAGAGAGGAGATGTTAGGAGACAGACTGTCAGGACTTAGCGCTTGGCTGGGGATAGAAGAAGGTGTTTAGAATGACTGCTTGTTTCTCTTGTGGATGACCAGGTAGACTTTGTATCATTCACTGAGAAAGGACAACAGGTTTGGGGACAAGACAGGGCAGAGCTGGGGGTCGTGGGGAGCCCTCCTTGGCCCTCCAGTTCTAGAAGCAACATCAGTTCCACCTTAGAGTGTCCCCATCTTGAGAGGGCCCAAAAGAGGTTAATCGTTTTCTTTTTGTCACCATAAGCATGGCTCTCAGGCCACATCAAAGTGATGCCAAATGCCAGGATGACCCTCAGTGATAATCTTGGAAGCCTGCAGCGCCAGACCAACTTTCTCTCTTTTCATCCAGGTAAAATCTTATCAATAGGCTCTGCTTTATCAATGCTCAGCTAAGGAACTGTCTACGGCTTTTCCTCCAGGGACATTTCAGATGAGGCCCTCTGCACAAGATCATCACTTTAACTCTGGGCTCAGAGGAATAGTATATGTGAGACATCTATTTACATACATGTGTGTATATATGTGTGTTTATATATATATATATATGCTTATCAATAGGCTCTGCTTTATCAATGCTCAGCTAAGGAACTGTCTACGGCTTTTCCTCCATGGACATTTCAGATGAGGCCCTCTGCACAAGATCGTCACTTTAACTCTGGGCTCAGAGGAATCGTATATGTGAGACATCTATTTACATACATGTGTGTATATATGTGTGTGTGTGTGTATATATATATATATATGAGATATACATCACATGTAAATGTATATGAAATATATCACATGATATGTGATATATATGATACACACACACTTACTTTTTTTTTTGTTCAACTGGCAAACTGATGCCGATAAGGAGATGGAGTTTGCAAGAAACAAGTTACGGCAAAGCTAAAAACGTCCCACATTTTCCCATTCTGAACCTGGTACTCACTCTCGCCCTCAGTCCCCATCAATATTCCTCCACAGGCTTTTGTGGTCTTGATGTGGCTGTTGAAGGCTGTCACTCTCTGCTTCCCACATCTTGCGCTCAAACCCTCCTCTTCCCAGGACAGTGTCATGTAGATACACACAGGCATGGTCTCAAGGTTTCAAGGGGTGGAAAGCTGATTCTCCATACCTCCAAATTTCCTGGAGCACTTTGGCCTCCTCCCCTGAGTCCTCCCTTCAGAGGTGCAGTGAGTCCCCTGGTTGGTGGGGACAGCTGTTGTTCCATGGTTCTTCATCAAAAATCCCCAGCCTGGGGATTTGCTCGACTTCTCCCTCTGACCCCAGACTGGAGCGAGGCAGTGATTATGGCCTAGTAGGTCTGCTTTAGCATGACCATTCTCTTTTAAATGTAACTAAAACTACTTTATTTCTGAGAACAAAAGTCATTTTTTGCCTAAGTTGCGACACAGTCAAAACCTAAAAATAAAAGCTGCAGTTAACAAATCAAAGTTCTCAGTACAGTACAGTGTAGTCGCATTGACTGATAAAGATTGCATTCACTTTCTTCAGCTTTATTTTTCAAAATAAAAGTAAGGAAACCAGTCTGAAAGTATAACAGTAACACATATGTGTTCATTGTCAAAAAGACAAGCAAGATATTAATAATGGTGGGAAATGAGTGAGGGAGAAGGGAGTTTATTTGTAATTATGCCACATGGTAATAACCATTGTTTTTTTTTCTTAAGTTAATTAATTAATTTATTTTTTATTTTTGTTGTAACAAAGTTGATTGTACATATCTGTGGGTACAGAATTGAACATCAATACTTGTGTGCAATTTGTGATGCTCACATGAGAATAATTATTGTATTCAACAATATACACTGTGCATGACTTTATTTCACTTAATGTGATTTTCTCTAGGTTCATCCATGTTGCTGCAAATGGCAGTATTTCGTTTTTTTATAGCTGAGTAATATTCCGTTGTTTTGTCTTCATGGTAATTTATACCAGACTCACGTGTGCTGCCCCTCTGAGGAGGAGGAAGTCCAAAGCTGAGAATATTGTATTTTGCGTGGGAACAAGCCGGCCTACCTGTGCAGCCTCATTCACCACAGCTGCCTGCTCTGCAGCCACATGTGTTTTACCCTCAGCGTGACCCTGCATGATCCAGCCACAAGGCCCTTACTCACATGGGTCTTTCCTCATCTTCCTTTGTATGTCTGTGTGTCTCTGCATCTTCATATGATGTCTTCCTCTTGTTACAGGACATGGTCATATTGGATTAAAGACGCACCCTCATGACCTTATCTTAACTAGATTCATCTGCAAAGACCCTGTTTCCAATAAGGTCAGAAACCCAGGTACCGGGGGTTAGGACTTCAGCATATTTTGGGGGAAGACACAATTCAACCCATAACAGGTCCTATTCACTTTCTGAGGCTCAGTCCCTTGGGTAATGTTCCCTGATGCCCCAACCAGGTAGACCCATTCCTTCATCTGCCCTCTAGGAGTCAGTCTCTGTATTTACTTATGTCTTTTTCTGCTTCATAGGTGTGGTAATATGGAGAAAATAACCAAGAGAAATGGGTTGTGCAGGGGCAAGAAACTGTTAATTTGGGCCCATAAATACTACTTCATATTTTGCATAGCCTCTCACAGACTAAAAAATTTCTGTATTCATTCCTTGGCCCGACCTGAAACTCAGCGTAGTGATCTGGCCCTAGGAGGCCTCTCATGGAATTCAGGATTGAATGGTGTTGCTGGCATGAACTCACCACAGCTGGCCAGAAAAGCCCTGGCTAGAGGACACCCCATAGGTCCCTCTGTGGTGATGCCTCAGCCTGCCAGCCAGGAAGCGTCCTCCCACTGATTTCTCTGGATATTGCTGAATCCAGAAAGCGGGCTCTTCAAGAGCAGCGTGTGGCTTGGCTGAGTCAGGCCCACTTCCTTTCCCCACCCCAGTATTCCTGGCTCCCTGAAGCAGCCCAATCAGCAGGCCCAGGCTGCTGTTCCACCCACATTCCCCAGCCACGCTGCTTGGCCAAGATGCATACCTGCAGTCTTGCTACCAGCACGGGACAGTGTTTGAGGGAGTCTTGCTGCTCTTGCAGAGATCAGCACCTGGTGGCCTGGGCTGGATTCAGTATACCCACAAAGCCTCCAAGGCGCAGCCATTATTTAAGCCCAGGCCCTAGGGTGGGACTACCTTATCATATAGAATGCAGCTGGATGAGATACTCCTGTGCTCCAAACCCCAGCTCTGTCCTTCAGGAAAGGCTCTGACCTCAAACAAAGTCATATAATTCTCTAAACTTCTGTGATTCATCCCATGTCAAAAATGGGTTCAGTGACAGATTCCTGGTAGCATTATTGGAAGGCAGCTTAATGGTTAAGAACGCATGGTCTGGAGGCAGGCAGCCTAAATTCAAATTCAGACCACCAATTTGCAGCCAATGATTTAATCCATCAAGATTTAGTCTCTTCATCTGGACTGCTACTAGTCAGGACAACTGTATTCCTTTCCTATGGCTGCCGTATTGGTCCATTCTGTGTTGCTATGCCAGAATACCACAGACTGGGTAATTTATAAAGAAATTTATTTGGCTTGCAGTTCTGAAGGATGGGAAGTCTAAGAGCATGGCACTGGCATCTAGTGAGGGCCTTCACGCTGTGTCATCCCATGGTGAAAGGCAGAAGTGCCAGAGAGTATGTTTGCACATGCAAGAGAGCCAAACTCCTTTTTATAACAAAGCCGCACTTGGGATAACAATGTAAATTCATTCAGAGGGCAGAGTCCTCATCACTAATCACCTCTTATTAAGGCCCACCTTCCATCACTGTTGCACTGGGGACTCTGTTTCCAAAATATTAACTTTGGGGAGCACAATCAAACCATAGCAACACTGTAACAAATTATCACACATTTGGTGGTTTAAACAACACAAATTTATTTGCTTACAATTCTGGAAAAGTCTGAAGTCAGTTTCACTGGGCTGAAACCAAGGCGTCAGCAAGGCTGTGCTCCCTCCAGAGGCGCTAGGGGGAATTCATTTCCTGGTCTTTTTTAGCCTGTAGAGCTGCATTCCTTGAGTTGTGGCCATTCCACCCATCTTCAAAGCCAGGAGTGTAGCATAGCATCTTCGAATCTCTCTGTTTCCATCATCACATCACCTTCAGCCTTCTGTATCAAATCTCTCTTTTCCTCCCTCTTATAAGGACAATTGTGATTGCACTTAGGGCCAGGGATAATCCAGAATAATCTCCCCATCTCCAAATCCATAATCACACCTGTGAAGTCTCTTTTGCCATATGAGGTAACATTCACAGATTCCAGGTATTAGGACCTGAATATCCATAAAGTCCATTAGTTAATCTACCACAATAACATTAAAAATATGAATTGACCAGTGTAGCATAGCGCAGATCCCTTAGAATGGTCCCCTACTCTACTGCCTCATGGGAGGGGCAGCCAGAGAGGGAAGCCACTCAGGGAGATCAGGCTAGCTGCTATTTCCTAACCAGGTTTGAACTATTTCCATGTTTTAACATTCAGGCATACCAGCTAAATATGAGCCTTGATATTAGAAAATACCTCAGAGGTCAATTATCATGATTAGATTCCACAACCCGTGTCAGGAGTACTAAGCACAATGCATCTCATACAGTAAGTGCTTTCTGAATGCTAACTATTAGCATTGTTATTAATGGTGAGACGGTGCCTCCCAGGGGTCTGAATTCTGTTCTGAGTGGACTAATTCTGCCAAAAGATGAGAAATTCCCGGGCCTCAGGGCTGCCTGTCTACTGTCCCTTCAGGCAGCATAGACACGCCAGCATGCCTGGCCCTTGCCATCTTGGGTACCAGTCCTCCCATTCTTCTCAACTTCCTCCACCTTCTCCCTGGATATGCTCTCACATTCAGGATTCAGTCTTCTGCAGTTGGGACCACAATCAGAAAGTTGGGTCAACACACCCACCCATTCATCAGCCCCCGGTTTGTCCAAAGAATAAAATATGCTTCCCACTTCCTCATCTACATATGATGTGCTGTGGCCAAGAATGCACTAGATGCTTCCAACTGCCTGGGAGATGGCCAAGCATACTGAGCCTGGGGTTTGTGCACTGGAGCCAAGATCTGACAGCTGCAAGAAATCCATTACTCTGAGCCGATTGGCTGAGCCTGAATGAGGGCCCCGGGCCATACCTATTCTTGTGAGCTGACTGTGAACTTACATGCTCTGTGGCACTACCCTTCTCCTGAAGCCAAGTAGATGCAGGCCTAATGGAAGCCTCTGTACAAAAAGGAAGGTTCCAGGATACCAGGAAGGTATCAGTTCCCATAGCCAGTTAATCTTTGAAGTTTAGCTCTCTAATCTTCTCCTTCAATTTTGTTTTTCCACCTAATACTTAAAAGAGTGCCAATCTTGGGTCAGAAACCTAGCTAGGCTCTGGAAATCCAAACTCAGTGATAATAGCTACTGCTTATTTAGTGTTTACTATGTGCTAGAAAGGGAGTTTACATCAACCTTTCGGTTGTAATAAGACACAGAAACTGGAGCTTACACAGGTTAAGTAACTTGTAAATGGCCTTGCCACGTCTTCAAATCAGGATGCCAATCTTGTTATTGTTTTTCCCCCAAAATACTATAGTTCAAACCTGGTTAGGAAATAGCAGCTGCCTTTGAATGAAAAACAATGCCTGCTCTCAGAAGGTTCAGACCAGTGGGAGCATGTTCCATAATTAAATAACTGTGCTCTTCTATACTCTGAGCAAGGTGGTAGGAGCATAGAAAATAGAGGACATCTCTCATGCCACAGGACAAGAGTCAAGGAGGTCCTTGGAGAACACCTGATTCAAACTCTCACTGTGAAGATGGGGAAACTGAGTCACTGAGAGGGACAAAGGCCTCACAGTGAGTATATAGAAGAGCTAGGGCCAGAGCCCAGCCTCCTGCTACCCAGCTCACATGCCCATCTCTCATGCCACAGGACAAGAGTCAAGGAGGTCCTTGGAGAACACCTGATTCAAACTCTTACTGTGAAGATGGGGAAACTGAGTCACTGAGAGGGACAAAGGCCTCACAGTGAGTATATAGAAGAGCTAGGGCCAGAGCCCAGCCTCCTGACCTTCCCACTGCTCCTTCCCACTGCCTGAGCACCCCCGGGAAAGGGAAGAGCTAGGATTAGGGTTGCCAGATTTAGCAAAAACCACAACAGGGTGACCAGCTCAATTTGAATTTCAGATAAACAACAAATGAAGTTTTGTATATGTATGTCCCAAGCAATATTTGAGACAAACTTGCACCAAAAAATTATCCTTTGGGTATGTGAATATTTCCTTTATTTTATTTGGCAACTCTGGTGGGGATGGATCTATGGGCAGTGGCTTAAGCTAAAAAGATCTGAGTTGAGAGGGAGCAGCACCCACCCTTTGGTTGACTTTCAGCTGTTTATGTGAAATTCAAAAACATGGCCTAAGGAACCAGAGTGAGTGGAAGACGAGGGAGAGACCTGGGTCATGCACAGTAGAAGGGCCATAATCACACAAAAGCCAGTCTTGGAGGGGGGTGGAGGGGTGGCATAGGAGGGCCTGAAAAAGCAGCCACAGGAGCACAGAAGGGACAGCAAATGCTCCAAAGAAGCGGAGCTCTTCCCAGGAGTGGCAGTCACCAGGAGGATGGCATAGTGGTTGCAGGGGGCATCCCAGGCAGAAGGAACCATTCCCAAGTGCCTCCTCCATTTCTTCATACCCATGCTAGTCTTCTTAATGTCTGGTAAGCTTGCTATAATGGAAAAAAAATCCAAGATTTAACTTTTAAATTTCAAGTCCCATCACTACTGCTTCCCAGCTATGTGACATGGATACATTTACAGAGCAGTTCTGAGTTCATTTTTTTCCTTTCTAAAATGGGATCCACAAAACTGTTGTTCAAATCTGATAAGAAAATGAGGATACAACTTTATAAAGTGCTGGTGAAAATGCTAGTTCTTATGCAGTAAATTGCTCAGTAAGTGTTTACTGAATGAATGGTCTTTCTGTATTTCCTCTCTCTCCTCATCAAAAATACGTCAGCATCTTTAAAAAAATCCCATTTGTGAATCAAGTCCACTGCTGCTTTATCATTCCTTGTTCTTCTATTTGGAGAAGGGGATATTGAATGATTTGATTCCCCTGGTTCCTAGTCTCCATCATCATCTGGGGGAGTTACTTTGGCTCTCAGCAGCACACTGAGCCCTATTAAATAATTTCCTATAGCAGGAGGTTTGTATGAAATGGTCCCTTAGTGCATAGTAGTTCTGGGGATGAGGTCAAGTAAGGATTATTGGTGTTAAAAAGTAATTATGTGGAGACACAGAGGTGGGGGTAGAGACAATGGGGAGCCAAGAGAGAAGGTGGAGAGAGGGAGGGCTAAGGGAGAAAAGGAAGGGAGGATAGGAGAAGAGATCAGCCGTTCTAGGATCTGGTTACTCTCTGCTTGCATCTGGCATCTTTGGGGACTAAGGCAAATGATTTGAGCTCCCTGAATCAGTTTCTTGATGTATAAAGAATAGACCCCATTTACAGATGAGTTGAGCTGATAATTATCAGAAAGCATCGGACATTTCATTATATTTATGAAATGCCATATGGTACACGTCATCCTACTTGAATTTCAAATGTCTCTGAAGTGGGCAAGATAGTGATTATTATCTACATTTCAAACTGAGATTTAAGGAGAGCAGTGATTTTTCCAGTGTCAGTCAGCTAGTAAGCACACCGCTAATTGCTATTGGGCCAGTCACTGTTCTCCTTGACTCCAGTGTCCATGGGGAACCCACTGCAGGCTAGGCTTTGTTGTGTGTGCTGGTCAGCCAACCAAACCTGGTCTCTGTCCTCAAGGAGACTTTAGTCTATGGAGGAAGACAGACATTAAGTAAATAGCCATGCAACAAAATGTAATTATACATCAGGATGAATGATGCAATGGAATCAATAACCAAGTTGCTAAGAGAGTAAAATTCAGGGGAGCTAACTGAGATGGGAAGGGAAGACAGACATTAAGTAAATAGCCATGCAACAAAATGTAATTATACATCAGGATGAATGACGCAATGGAATCAATAACCAAGTTGCTAAGAGAGTAAAATTCAGGGGAGCTAACTGAGATGGGAAGGGTATACAAGTAGTGGTCTCTGTGAAAGGAGCATGGAGGCTGAGACTTAGCTGGACCCAGACTGAGACATTCCAGGCAGAGGGAAGAGCATATCTGAAAGCCCTAAGATACAAAACTGCAAGGACTCTTGCATAACCAGAATGAATTCTTTCAAGGGGGAGAGTAATACAAATGGAGAGTTACACAAAAGGTAGCTAAGTGGTCCTCCACCCTGGCTTCACTTAAAAATCATGGAGGGAGGGAGGTTTGAAAAATTACTGGTGCCCAGGACTCATGGGTACAGATCAGAATTGTTGGTCTGATGTGGGCTCTGAACAAAAGAAAATTTTAAAAACAGTTCCCCCCAACCCCCGATGATTCTAATGATCAACCAGGGCTGAGAACCATGGGCTAGATCTTTTAGAACAGGATGAGGTGTTTCCATTTAAAAGAAAATGTCATTGAACATTAAAGCAAGAAATGGGGCAACATCAGAACATCAGATCTGCACTTTTAAGTGTCTTTTAGGATATCTCAGATGAAGAGCAAAAGTGCGGAGGCAAGTGAGCAGATTTGCAATAGCCCAGGTGAGAGATGTGGAGGGTAGGACTGGGGTCTCAGCAGAGGGAGACAGAGGGAAATGGAAGAAATTAAGATATATCTGGGAGGTAGAATCAAGGGGTAATGTATGTGTGTCAGGCTCCCGGAGACATGGTTTCCAAGATTCTGGTATTTCTGAGATAACTATGTGGGTTATAGAGGTACCATTTATTGAGGGGGGGAGGATTGGAGGAGGAGCAAGTTTGGCATGGTTTTGGATCTATGTTTGAGATGCCTGTGAGACATCCAGGTGGAGCTGCAAGGGGGCAGTTCGATGTCCAATTCTGGAGCTCCAAAGAGGTCTGGGCTGGAGATGTAAATTCGAGAGTAGTCAGTGGGTAAATGATGTTTAAAGATCCATGCACATGAATGAAATTATTGAGGGGTCACCAAGTAGAGATGAGGAGAGAGCCTGGAACCGTGTCCTAAGGATTGCCAATGTGACACTATGGTATAACTGGAAGTAAAGGACAATGAGCGTTTGAAAAGGAGGCACCTAACACTGCTGGGATAGCAAGTTGGATTGAAGGCTGACACATTCCACTGGAGGTGACAGGATGGAGGCTTTCAACAACTTTTAAAGGAGCAGTTTTAGTAAAGCCATGGGCCATAAACCAGTGTGTATGGTTCTGGAGCAGGAAGGGCACTCAATGACTCAGCATTTTATTTTCTGTAGGAAACACTTGCACATGAGCACAAAGAGTTACATGGAAGTATGTTTATTGAAGCAGTGCTTGTATTTCCAAAACAACAAAAACAACAACTTACATGTCCATCTAGAGCAAAATGGAAAATTAAACCAAGGCAAGAGAGCAGTTAGAGTGCAGTGGTTAAAGGCAAAGACTCTGGAGCCAGACTGCCTGGTTCGAATCCTATATCTTCTTCTCACTTGCAGTGTTCTCAGGAGCAAGTCACTGTATGTCGCTGTGCCTTAATTCCCTCATCTACCTCATGGGGGACGGCGGGGTTGTGAGGACTTCACTTGCAGTGTTCTCAGGAGCAAGTCACTGTATGTCGCTGTGCCTTAATTCCCTCATCTATAAAAGGAGGGTAATAATACCCATCTACCTCATGGGGGACGGCGGGGTTGTGAGGACTAAATAAAGTTAAAATAGATAAAATGAGTTGAAATAAACATCTTAGATTACTAAATACCATTGCATAACTCAAAGAGTTTCAAGATAATTTTTTTACCACCCCATTTTGCAGATGAGCAAAAGACAGTCCCACAAAGGGAAAGTGGCTTGAGTACCTCATCTGAAGCTGTGAGTCTCTTCCCCAGATGATTCAGTACCAAGCTCCTTCACCACACCACTCTGCCCCAGAGTGCAAACTCAGCTCTTACACTCCTTGTTTCATGCCTTGATAAGGCAGAAAGGTAAGGATGCAACACAAATATCACATTAAAAAATGTTAGCCTGGAAACATGATTTTGTTATCTTTTCTAGTCATTTAAGGTTGAGAGGACTACTCTGGTGGCCCACGTGCTTGCTTGCTTGTTAAAATACAAAGTTATCTGAGGTTGGCCTAAATTTAAGCCAGTCTTGTCTCCTTCCTCTTCTTCATCTTCCTTTCATATTTCATGGTTCATTTTACTTCCCAATCCTCTCTTCCCACCTCCAGAGGCTCATTTGCCTATTTGGGGGCCCAGCAGCTTCCGATTCTTTCTTCCTGCCTCCAGACTGGCCTTCAAGAGCACCCTCCACACTGATAACAGATAACTCTTTATAAAAGGCAAATCTGATCACGCCTCTGCTGATACTCTTCAGGGGTGCCCTATGTTCTTCAGAATAAAGCCTTTGGCATGGCCAGCAAGACTTTCTGTGACTCACCTCCTAGTTAGGCTTCCCCTCTTAGGCTTCCCCTTCACCTATTGCTATGATTCTCCTCAGCTCCATCAGACCTTATTTTCTAGAGGGAGTCACAATTTCTTCACTAGACTCTTGTCACCCCCCAGCCAGTGTGCACGTTTCTCTGTCTCTCCACTCTCTTCAGAAGAATAACTTCTTTGCATCGTTAAAGATTCAGATCATGTCTCCCATCCCCAAGGAAGTCTTCCCTGGAACACTTGCCTGCACCCATCACCCCCCCTCCATGAGTTGATTGCCCCTTCTGGGCTTCCATAGAAGCACCCTGAGTTTGCATTTATCTCTAGCACTTATCACTTCCAATTATTAGTGATCTCTATGTATGTCTCACCCCTCTACTAATGCAGGAGCTCTTTTAAGGGAGAGACAATTTTTCGTTCCTTTCAGTGTCCTCAGTGAGTCTGGAAAGTACTGCATACAGACACAACAGATGAGCTACACAACTGAATTGTATTTCAGGACCCCGGAATTTGCTTTGTAACTGGAAAAGTACACCGAAGAAATTATGGCTTTCTGCTTTTTAGAGATTTATAATTGTACCCCATCGAGCACTGCAATTATACTTGCTAGATATTGTTGAGGTGCTAAGAAACTTGTTTTGCCTGTAACAGCTCTTTTTTAAAAAGTCTGTTTATGTTTTCTAAGTAAGATAATTAGTTAGAAAGGCTTCATGTTGTAAAATTCCATAGATGTTATGCTGCTTGCTAGTCATAAAAATAATCAAGTATCTCATAAAAATGACTTAATTTCACAAATGAGCTGTACTCAAGTAAATATTTACTTCTAAATGCATTTTTGTTGAAAAACCTCTCAGGACACTTTCATTAAGCTTGTGTGATGCATAGGCTGTGTAGTTATTAAATCATTATGCAAGGGATGATAATTTCTTAATAAAGAGAAACATGCTTTTAATGCATCTGATAATGATTTAGAGCTACTTATATGCTAAGCCTTGAGGTGACCACAATTCCCTTTATTTCTAGCATTAGTCTTTATTTTCTCTCTCTCTCTCTCTCTCTCTCTCTCTCTCTCT
>NW_007733950.1:39483-42631 GCF_000696425.1 Galeopterus variegatus
CACACACACACACACACACACACACTTCATAAACAAGTCCAAAATACAGCAATGATCTCTTACCTTCTCTTCATCTTACTACTCTAACCCTGGCCAATTACCACGTACATGGATCTTTGCAATAAACTTCACATCTCCTAATTCCATTTGTGTCATCTTTCCATCCATTTTTTGTATAACAGCCAACTGAATTTTGTAAAAATTAAAACATATTATGCCACTCACTTGCTTAATATCTTCCACAGATTTCCCAAGATACTTAGAATAAAATCCAAACTCCTTATCATGGGAAAGAAAGCCCCATGTGACCCAGTTTCCACCTACCTGTCCCACTCCTGACACCCACTATCCTCTGAAGCTCTTTATGCTGCAGCAGCACTGGGCATTTCTCTCTGCCTTCATCACCTATGTTGGCTCTCACCCAGGAATGCCACAACCACTATTCTTTCTCCCTCCCTAGAATGCTCTTTTCCTAGATCTTTGCATGGCTAGCTCCTCAGCCAGAATCACTTCCTCTGAGAGATCTTCCCTTCCCTCTAGTCACTATCACATAACCCCATTTTAATTTCTTTGGAACACCTATCTCTCACTGTTGGAAAATAGCTCACTTCTTTGTTAACCTTTTATTGTTTGACTCCCTCCCTCCACCTCTTTGAATAAATACTTCCATGAGAAGAAGGATCTGTCTTGACCTGTTCATAGCAGTAGCCCCAGGGCTTAGAATGATCCCTGGTCCATCATAGATGTTCAATAAAGTTTACTGAATGAATCAATTAAGACATGATTGATTCTTGCCTGAAAGACCATTCCTTTGTAAAGTTAAGTTGAAAACAAGGCCACCTGGGACAAGTGCTGTAATGGGGGTGAAAGAGCCCTGTAGCCTTCTCCTCCTGCACGTGGCCCTCTTCTGCCTTGATTATCATGACAGCCTCCCTGACTCCACTTCTGCCTCCCTCCAGCTCATGCTCCTCAATGAAGTGAGTGCTACATCCTACATCAAGTCCTTTAAGTATAAAGTATTCATTACTTAGCTCCCATCCAGGGTATTTCAAGTTCTGCTAACAGCCTAGCTCTTTACCTTCATTTCTCACCCTCTCTCCCCAGGTTTTTCAATCCACCAAAATCCAAACACTAGCAGATGCCAATCACCCTAGCTTGGTCTTTCTTCCTCTCTGTCTTCAAATCTGCTCTCCGTTTCTTAGCCTGGCTAACCCCTATTTCTTGTTCAAGGCTCAGACCAGATGATTTCCCTTCTAGAAAACCTGTAGTGTTTTCTTGCTTCACATTCTACCCAAGGCTGAGCTGGTGTCTCCTCCTTGCTCCTGTACCTCCTGGTGCTCACCTTCACCTCCATCCTAGGACTCAACCCACCTGACTGTTTTTGCCTTTTTTGGCTCTGTTTTCACCACCAGACCAGAAACTGCAGGAGGCAGCCTGATTTATCTGATTTATCACAGTATCCTCAGTATTTAACAGAATACACAATAAATATTTACAGAACAAGCAATTGAATTAAAGAATATATAGAATCCAATTCTCTGGGTCAAGGAAGGAGAGGGCACTGAGAAGAGAACAAGCTAAATCAGGGAGGCTTCCAGAAACAAGCAAGGCAGGTCTGTGGTCACTTATGAGCAATTCCAAACCTAAAAGCCCTGAAAACTGAAAGTCTTTTCCCAACTCATTAAGTGTCAAAACCTCCCTTGAATTATTTATTGTCTGTATTTTTTCTACTTAGTGTGAGTATTCATACGTTTTGCTGCAAAATAGTGCATGTGATTACAAGATGCTTCCCTGGGCATTAGAGATATGTTATAACATACATTACACAAACTCTGTCACCTTTCTTAAATCCAAAAAGATTTCAGGTTCCAAAACACAGCTGGCCCCATGTGTTTTACATAAAGGATTATGGCCCAGAATTTGAACTATCTTAAAGGAAGAATAGGGTCCCAGTAGGCAGAACTGTACAGGCGGGAACAGAATCTTCAAGGGAAAAGCAGACCACATGATTAGGAATGGTAATTTGTCCAAAGTCATATGAAGGCAGAATGTTTAAACTTACTGGAAGATAATACTGGAAAGATGTTTTTGATCTGATGGAGTCCTTGAATGCCAGACAAAGAGACTAATCTTTATTCTACAGACAATGAGAAGACAGCAAAGGATTTTTGGCAAAGTAAGGGCAGGTAAAGCAGTTGTGATGTTCTGGAAGCAATCTGTACTCATCTTCTTAGGTGACATTTATTCCTTCAATTGTTTCATCTGAAAAATTAAATGAAATCAAAGAAAGAATGCATGGGAAAATGTTTTCTAAAATGTAAAACTCATTTTAAGATACAAGGTGCAATTATTATTAACTGATAATGAAAATTGAAGGGTGGGTTGGGCAGGCTTTAGGAGTTGATGTTTCCTGTGCTGAGTTTGTGAGATACCTAAGAGGTGATGTCCAACGACCAGGTAGAAATGTGGTTTCAGAAAGAGATGATACCTATAAAGATAAGGATTGGCAGCTGTCATCATAGACGCAAGAGTAGAAGGTACAGGAGTCAATGTATTTTGTCTTAAAGTAGCTGGAATCAGTCATAAAAATGCCACTCCTAGACATCAAAATGGAGTGAAGTGTTCCCCGTTTCATATAAATGAACTATGACATTTGTGTTTCCAAATTTTAGTTTCCTTTGAGAAAGGCGTAAGTACATAATAACTTGAAAATATAAATCATTGAGAGGATGTGTTACTAAAAAGCTGGAACTTCATGCAGAGGACTTATTGCTAAGTCATTTGCAATTTATTGAAAAAAAGATATTACAGGGAGTCACTGGATGATAAAGAAACTGTTGGAATGTATGTCTGGATTTTTTTCCTAAATGAAAGCACAGAGAGTTTGTTTTGCTTCTGAACGTCCTTTCTTCCAAACTCTTTTTTTTTTCCTACCAAATTATATCTTTGACAACACGTTGAAACTTAACAGACTGTGATAAAGGAAGGACCACTGCATATCAAACTCTAGCCGTTTTATAGATTGAGACTGAGACTGAGGTCCAGAGATGGTAAGTAACCTACCCATCATCTTACCATGAGTCAGTATAAGAACATGGTCTGGAAGCCAACCAAAGCCTTTTCCATTTCCAACAGTGACAGGCGCTAT
>NW_007733950.1:42982-56510 GCF_000696425.1 Galeopterus variegatus
TTTATTGAAAAAAAGATATTACAGGGAGTCACTGGATGATAAAGAAACTGTTGGAATGTATGTCTGGATTTTTTTCCTAAATGAAAGCACAGAGAGTTTGTTTTGCTTCTGAACATCCTTTCTTCCAAACTCTTTTTTTTTTCCTACCAAATTATATCTTTGACAACACGTTGAAACTTAACAGACTGTGATAAAGGAAGGACCACTGCATATCAAACTCTAGCCGTTTTATAGATTGAGACTGAGACTGAGGTCCAGAGATGGTAAGTAACCTACCCATCATCTTACCATGAGTCAGTATAAGAACATGGTCTGGAAGCCAACCAAAGCCTTTTCCATTTCCAACAGTGACAGGCGCTATATATATTTTGTGGTTAGACAGGGTGGAATGAGCTTGGACAGAAAGAAGATGGCATCAACCATCTCTCTCCCCAAACCAATGAATGGGCAGGAATTTCTATCCTTTTCCCTGAATTTTCCAGCCTCACCTGCCATTTCACATTGCCATACCTCTAGTTGATTCCTTCCAGCCTAATTTCACCCTCTTCTAAACAGCAGCTCCCTGTCCAAGTGCCCACCTCTGCTAGACATAGAGCAACCAACCTATAGTACCAATGACACCCTAGATGGGACACCAAAGAAAATCCCAGTGCATTTCCATCTCTTGCCATCAAAAGAAGATGTGTCCTTAGCAATGACTCATCCTGTCCCACATTCTGTGATACAGACACTGGATGCTCAGGGTTCCACATGCAAAGTGACAAGCTGCTTACCCAGTGCCACTGAAAATGGACACAGAGGGACTTGAGTTGTCTGGGAGGATGAAAGGATATATCAAGTCCAGCTGTGAGAGACCCAGTACAGTAGGAGAGACTGGGCTGATCCCAATCAGGGCAGGATATGAGAGCCAGTGTACAACTACTGGAGGCAAATCTCAAGATCCATGATCAAGTGCCACTCCAAGAAGGGAGAGAGCACATCCTACACAAATGCAGCAGGACAAGCAAAGCTCCTGGAGTTGCCTCCAAGGTCATCACCAAACCACCTGGAGCACATTTTGTAGGACTCTGGAGAAACACAGTGAAGTCTGGATGGGGTAGCCAGAGGAAGACAGAGGAATGGGCAGTTGAAGGATGGCTCTGAAACTGGCTCTGGCTTTGATTCGCTCCTTTAGGGGTTCCCTCTTATGGGCCCTGGGAATGTTCTTAATACAGCAGACCTTTATGGAATAAGGTGAATGGAAACCCATCAATGTGTCTCTTATCTCCACCCAATCTCTTTTTTCAGCAATGGTAAAAGAAAGTCTTCTGTAGGTGGCTGGGATGGGTTAAGTGAACACAAAAATCGGTGCTGAAACCAAGCCGTTATGAGCATTGGGCTTCCAATGGCTAGGTCAATTATAGCCTTCCCTCTCTGCAAGTGTGTTCATTTCCACATATTATACACATGATGACTGCCGCCACACTTCCTACATATATGTATATATGTATTGTCAGGGCATATAATAAATCATTCATTCATTCAATCAACATGTATTTAGTAAGATACACTGGGTGACTGCTCAGAATACAAAGACAAGTAAGTCACAATGCAATATTTACTATGCTTTATTTCCATTTTGAGGAATTTTAGGGGTTTTTCATTATTATTATTGTTTGCTTCTTTACTGTGTTTTGTTTTATTTTTGATCATCTTGATGGGATAACAGAATTGAGCTCCTAGCTACCTACTGTTTTTTATTTCTTAACTAAGAGTGTTCTTTGTCATATTCCATAATTTCAGAATTGGGTCTCTCATTTTGCTCAGGGATGTTTTTTTTTTTTTCTTTTTGTCTTTTTTCGTGACTGGTAACAGGATTGCAACCCTCGGTGTCGCGCCCACACCGCGCTCAACCAGTGAGCGGACCGGTCTCTATATGGGATCCAAACCCTCGGTGGGAGTGCTGCCGCGCTCCCAAGTGCCGCACTCAACCGAGTGCGCCACCGGGCCAGCCCAGGGATGGTTTAACTTAGCTTTTTCCAAGTTGCTTTGTCAGTGCTGCAGTAAATCTTCTTTCCTTCATGGAAATATCAATCTCTTGTGAAACTTTCCATACCCTTTCCCTTTTCAGTATTAATCATTAATAATTTCTTCCTCAATACCCCATAAACACCCCTTGCATTCCATTTCTTTCACTGGTTTGAGATGTGTTTGCTTCCATGTCAATTGTGAAATTTAATTTCCTTTTGAGCTTTAGTCAATACTGCAGGGTGTGACACATAGTGGGTACTCAGTAAATGTGGTCATGAATAAATTTAATCAGGCACAAATGTATTTGCTCTGTTGAAGTCATTGTCTAACGTGAAAGAGCAGACCAGATAGTCTGGAAGACAGACATATAATGCCAGCTTGTTCATCACCTCAAAGTATGGGAAGATCTCCTACCCTGGTATGAGGACTTGCAGCAATGTAAGACCTAGCAGCTATTGATGTTTTCAGCCTCAGTCTTAGTCACCATGGAAGGACCCAAAATGAGCCCCAGGTCAGAGGGAATGGGAGGATGTTAATGAGTGGCCTGGACGAATTAAACAAGCCTGGTTTGCTTCATGTTCAGCCTGATCCAGTTTCCATGCATCTTAGAAAAATAAGGACAAATATTTAGGCAATGTTGCAATCCAAATGAAACAGAAATGTTCTGCGATGTACGTGGGGGTCAGTGAAAGAACGTATAGAGTGCATACCAAATGGCCGTCTGGGGAATCCCTCAAGGGAGCAGCTCAAAGTCTTGGCAAGAACACAGCTGCAGCCTGTGCAGGCAGCACAGTTCTGTTTCTTGGCTTATATAACAGAGAAATGAGGCCTTCGCCTTCCTCACAGAGGACAGCAAGGCTGACAGGCGTGATCAGGGATCACTTCGCCACTACTTGGTATTCCTGCCACTACTTACTGCTTCTAGTAAAATCCACAGCCTGGTAATTTGTTTGCCATCTCTCAAAATAAGGACTCGCCAGAGGAGAGTGTTGCATGGCCAATCTAACATTGCTGAAACTTTAACTTGGGAAATGTTAGGGATCTGAAATGCATCCGAGAAACAATAGCTTAATTAGACACATATTGCTCCATCAACTCATTGTTTATTCAGTGTAGCTCATTCAAATATGGGGGGAAATACTGAAAGGCAACCAAACAAAAGCAATCCTCCTTCTCTCCCTCACGCATGCCATTGTACTTTTGCAGAAGCCGTGAGTGAAGCAGAGGGGGCCCAGAAGTATATTTTCTTGACTGCAAGGAAATACACTGAGATACTTTCAACAGATTTGAGCAGTAGGCACATGGCCATTTATTTTATCTCCTAATCATTATTCTTTTTTAAAAAGATTTTTTATTGTGAAATTTGACATATGCACATGAATAAATGGATTTAAACATATAGACATATAGTTTTTAAAGTATGGTTGAATGAATAACCACTACCCAGGTGAAAACACAGTCGCCAGCACCTCAGAAGGTGCCCTTCCTAATCATGATAACCACTCCCAAAAGTACCCACCATCTAGAGTCTCATGGCAATAATTTTGTTTATCTTCATTGTTTTACCACTTTCCTATACCTCCTGGAACAATATACTCTTTGTCTATTTTAAAACTTTACGTAAATGGACTTAAGTTGTATGTATTTTTCTGAGTTTGGCTTTTTTTTTGCCCAGCATTATGCTTTTAAGATTCTTTCATGGAATTGTATGTATCTGTAGTTGATTTGTTTTTATTGCTACATAATACCCCCTTGTATAAGTACTCTGTGACACATTAATCCATACTATTATTGATGAATATTTGCATTATTTCCAATTTGTGGCTATTTGGACAAATGCTGATATAAATACCAGTGTTATATATGTGCATATAATGCCTAGTGCAATGGTTGTCACATAAGTACTCAATATATCAGCTGTTTCATTATTGTTGTTATACCAGGCGACTTCAAAGGTAACTTCAGATGCTTGTAGTCTGTATTTCCAGTAAAGTGGTGAGCACAGCACCAAATTCTTTGACAAAGAGTGTGATCTATCTTCTGGCTTCTCCGTTTATGAGCTGGATGAGCTTAGGCAAGTTATGACCCTCTCTGAGCCTCAGTTCCTGCATCTGTAAAAGAGGAGTAGTCATCCTCTGCCAAATGGTGGCGGAGCAATCGATAGGGTAAGTAATACAAAAAGTATGAAATAAGCCTTGGGATTCGAATGGCCTGGGTGATCTCCTTGCTCCTAGGCAAGCTATGTAACTTCTCTGACATTTACTTTCCTTTTGGTAAAATCAGGATAACACTATCTGCTAAAAATCAACACAGGTGAAGCCCCTGGCACAGGCCATGATCTGTAAAGCCCTTTTTCCCTTCCCCGTCTTTGTTCACTTTTCCGTGAAATGGAGAAAGTAGTGTCAGTCTTTTCAAACTCACAGGATTGTGAT
The DNA here is from genome assembly GCF_000696425.1 of Galeopterus variegatus. Taxonomy (NCBI): domain Eukaryota; kingdom Metazoa; phylum Chordata; class Mammalia; order Dermoptera; family Cynocephalidae; genus Galeopterus; species Galeopterus variegatus. Next base: position 47,425 of record NW_007733950.1, read on the forward strand.
GAGGATCAAATCAGGTAATAGAAGTGAAATCACTTTTTATTTTATTTTTTTAATTTATTTATTTTTTGGCTGGTAAGGGGATCACAACCCTCGGCATGGTGTGGTCTGCACCACGCTCAGCCCAGCTGTATCCAGTTCATCATCATCGAAGGAGTCCTGCGTGGTAAAGTCTCTCAAAGGAGACAGTGGATAAGATGTATTGAGATTCAAGCCCAGCATGAAGTTGTGCACCTTCCCGGCACGTCCTTCTCTGGTATTGAATAAAGCTGAATCACTCACCAAGGCCATTATCATTCGTTGGACCCAACTTGCTTGATTTTCATTTTGATAATCCCTTTCAGCATCTTCATTTTCAGTGCCTAAGGAAAAATGAAAGATCATGTACAGACTCCAAAATGCATTTTAGAAAAGTGATCTTCTTTGGGTAATCGAATGTTAAAGTTGACAGTGAATCTGTATGGCTTTTGATTTAGTATGTTTATTTGTATAAATGAATGCAGTAAATATTTCAGCTATCCTTTGCAAAAAAAAAAAAAAAATAAGTAACAAGTGTAGTGAGGGAAGGGGGAAAAGTAGAAATTGGTAGAGACATGAAAATCAACTACATTGTATTTTGATTAATTAAAATAATAAATAAATAAATAGCAAAATAAATTGGAGTTAAGAAAAAATAAAGACAGAAAAATAAAATGAAGCCGGATGTAAGATTAACCCACAAGACTAAGATATAATTCCATAGTCTGATATAGATGGGCTATAGTTTTTCTCTTAGAAGACAATGCAAAGAGAAGAGCAATTGGTGACTGTCTTTCCACAGGCTCTGCATCAGGACAACCAGGGGGTGTCCTTTCCCTCTTTCGTCACCTGGGACCACCTGAAACTCTTAGAAGACAATGCAAAGAGAAGAGCAATTGGCGACTTCTTTCCACAAGCTCTGCATCAGGACAACCAGGGGGTGTCCTTTCCCTCTTTCGTCACCTGGGACCACCTGAATTCCCACTCCCACTAATTGTGTCTGTGAACATTTTACAAAAGACCTGATACTTGTTTAAAGATGTCCTGGCATTTGAAATTAAGAATGTAGATCGTGGTACCCATGGCAACTCTTGGCAAAACCCTTTTGGAAAATAATTTGGCAAAAGTGGCAAACATGTTAACCAATTTTTAAGATTTTTAAATGTTTTCCCTAAGAAAACGATTAAATCAAAAGAAAAAGAACAAAGGATAAAGATGGCCATTGCAGTTTTATCTATGACGGTTATATTGGAGACCAACCTAGTTAGGCAAAAGTGGGGGGATAATATGAAAAATATATAATATCCTTTCCACTGATTATTGTGGAAACATAAAAAAATGATAATTATGACTTTGCCAAATTGGCTTAGTTTCTTCAATAAAACTTGGAAGGTCGAACTCAAAATGATTGCATAGATGGAAAGAATATAAACTGAAGACTAGAAATAAAAACAAAAATGTATGATGTCTTACTATAGATGGGTTATAGATGATTTTGTTTCACATTTTAAAAATCATCTTTCATTTTGGTTTGGTTTGGTTTGGCTGACTGCGTTTGTGTGTGTGTGTGTGTATGATTTTCTCACCCCAAATGGGGCAAGTTTAGTACCTCCATCCTCATCTATGAGTAGAAAATTAAGAATCAAGCATTAATTATTTCCAGACATCCCTTCTGGACAAGGTTAAGGTGGAAGTAAGCAGTGAGGGAAATAGGTAAACCTTATAACATAATTGAGAGAACCAAGAAAGACCATGAAAGTATAAATTCTGTTCAAAGAGAGTCAACCCTCAACAGCTCTTGGATTTTTTTCAAAGCATGCTTTTCTTGGCAGCTGCATTTATCAGCATATGTGAAAATATTATGCAGGGTGCATTCTGTATTTTCAGAAATGTGACATGATAACATCCCTTAAAGAAACGGATTTGGTGGTGAACATCCATCAATTGTCACTCATTGGACTCCCTGAGGCAAGACATTCTGTGTCATGTCAACATTTTTTTCCCTCTACCAGCAAATTTTGAAGACATAAGAAAAGATAGCATCTCAAAATCTTGTCAGCATTGTCTTCCTGTCCCTTATTCCACCAACCTCCTTCCTCTTGGTACAGGCCAAAATGACAGGGGAGAAAACATTGCTATTATTGCCTTTTTTTGTTTTTAAGGAAAATAATGTCAAAGATAAACAATGTTTACAGATTTAACCCAAATGTTAGTCATAAAATGACCTTCCATTGCTTGGATGTGCAATAAGGCATCTAGCGCCAAGTTAATACTGTCAACAGAAACCCCATCCAACTTTCTAAACTGTCTGCATCTGAACTAGGGGCAGCTGTCAGCATATGATGAGGAGGAATCCCATAAAACAAGTCAAAGGGCACATTTGCCTGAGTTTTATACTGCTAGATCCTAATCTGTATTTCTCCTATGACAAGAGAGCATAGAGTTCTTTGGCAGATGGTATAAGGAGAGGGGGGACCCTTGTTCAGGCTTCCTTTCCAGAAAGAATAAATGATTTTCACTGGGCTGCTCTTTTCAGGACCCACGCTCTATTTGAAAGGCATGTGAAGCTTTCTGCCTCTAACCACTGAAACATTTAGCATACTTAATAGTTATGTCCACTCAATGATGGTGCAAGGAAGACACTCACTGCGAACTATGTCATGAGCCACAGTCATGAGAACCCTGGGTCCCAATAATTCTAAACTTGGGGTGGACAATGAGGTTTATAGAGACTGTGAGCTTTGTTTACTTTTCTTGGGGCAGCAGCCTGAGCTGAAGTGACTTCCCTTTCCCTAAATAACCTGGCACTTGGAAGTCTTTCCCCACAAAGAAGATTTGATTGGCTCAATCTCCGCCACTCTGTATGAAATGTCTCCACTGGTCAAAGTACCCACCAAGACATCTCAGAAGAAGCTGGCCTCCCCAAGTCCAGTGATCTTTCCAGTCAGCTGTGTCCAGGAGCAGAGTTAGTTATTCTCAGAACACAATGAGACAGTCATAGTAGTTTATATAGAAAATATTCAGTTTAAACATTCTTTCATCCTAAGGAATCTGTGCACATGGGATTTTGTGGCTCCACAAACTCTCCCTAAATCCTCTTTATTATAAAGAGATGGTTCTGTAAGTCTAAAGGGATACTTAGAGAGCTTGGAGAATGGGTTATTGAACACTGTGGGTGTCCTATCTCCTCTGATGCACTACTTCTAATACGAGAAAGGGAACAAGGCTTGGTTCCCACTGCAATGGTGCAAAGCAACTGCAATAATTATGCCTACTGCTTTTTGGTTTTTCCTCCAGCATAGAAGAATAAAAACAATTTAGCCATGACAGAACCAGCATTTAGATGGGCTCCTCCACCTATTGCTGGACTAATCTCATGGACAGGTGAACTTGACAGACACCTAGAGAGAAGAATTTAATAAGCTCTAACATCTCCTGATCCCCAATAAATGTTTTTCAGTGGGAGGTGGAAATACATGCTCTTTTGTCTTTATTTCCTTATAGCATTTAATACCCTGTTAAAATGCAAATATTAGTAAAAGATATCCAAATAAGACGGCAACCTGAGAAGAGGAGGCAAAATTTCTCTACTGAAAATTTCTCTATTGAAATTACAAGATTACTTTTTTTAAATCAGGAAAGGGCTGCATTTGTGTTGCATCCTAGGGAACAGTCTCATCTCTATATTCCAAACCTCTGCTAGATGTAACCAAAAATTGAAAGGAAGTTGGTGAGAACTAACTTGTCAGTCCCGTATCCGAGAAAGCAAATAAGCAGAGGAGCAAAGGTCATTCATTCACATGTATGAAAGGTTGAATAAATAGAAGGTGGGAATGTTCCCAGTGAAATAAAACTGTAGCAATCACAATGGATAATATAGTACTGCAGAGGCAAAGAAAGAAAAAATATTTTATATATGAGAAAGGAACCATATCTACTTTGTATTCTCAATAAAATTCTGGGAGAACTTGGCTATGAAGCAAAAGATAAAAAATTAGTTAATAATAAAATATACTTTTCCAAATTTGGAAAAATTAGTCACCTACAGGGATATCCTCCACTTAGTTCCTTTCTCAGATGTGGGCTTAGAGTCTGGCATAAATACATGGAAGCTGGATAAAATAAGAAAATCCTAGAAAAGAAATCAAAATGCAATTGCAGACTTAAAATTTGCTTTAGAAGCAGTAAAGGACAAATCGATATTGTGTAAATTTAGGACTGTAATGTGGAAAGCAGAGGAAAAAGCTATTCAAAAATGCAGAAGAACAAAATGGGGAAGTGAGAGAAAAATGAAAAAAGATGGCCCACGTATAGGACAGAGAACAGTGACACTTCATTGGCGTTTGTGAATTAAAGACTGAATCAAACAAAAGAGAATAAATATGTAAAATTATCACAAAAGAATTGAAGATCATCAGCATGCTTAATGTGGAAATACCATAAACGCTTCTATTAATGTAAAAAAAAAAAAAAAAAAAAAAAAAAAAAAAACAAGACAAAGAGGCATCTGTCATGGCCTTTGTTTTATTTTTCCCCTTTCTCATTTTACTTATTTATTTGTTCCTTTCTGTTCCTATACCAAGTCCCATTCTTCCCCCTCTGTAAAGGTATCACTCCATTTTTTTTAAAGTTAGCTTTATTAAGGGGTAATTTATATACAGTACAATTCACTGTTTCTAAATGTACAGGTCAATGAGTTTTGACAAATGCACACAGTCATGTAGCCACTAACGAAATCAAGATAAAGCACATTGTAGTTACCCCCAAAATTCCCTTGTTCCTCGGTGCAAGCAATTCACCCCCCCCTACTCTAGTCCCTGGAAGCTACTGTTCTGCTTTCTCTTGCTATAGTTTTGCTTTCTCTAGATTTCATGTAAGTGAACTCACAGAGTGTGCAGTGGTTTGTGTCAAGCTGCCCTCAATTAATGTAATGTGTATGAGGTTGTTGTGTCAGTAGGTCATTCATTTTGGCTCCTCATTGTTTCATGCTTTCTTGTTCCTTAGCAAACACTGCCAGTTTCTTTGCCCCCATGCCATGGCATTCACCCTGGGTTACGCGGGCATACCACCTACTCATTGAGTCTTTCAATCCTCTGCTGCAAGCCTTTACCCTCCCTGATAAAACCCTACTCCTCCTTTACCAGTCAACTCAAAAATCTATTAACCTCACCAAATTCTTCTTCCACAGCCTTGTCCCCTGGCTTCCCTCTTGCGTTGATATTACCATACATTGTTTACACACCAGTTTCTTTATATGCCAATTTCTTTACATGCCAGTTTCTTTAAAGACCATGCATTGTCTTTAAATCTCCAGGTGGTTGTGCAGCAGATGAATGCCAGCATGCTTTGCACTGTGTTGTTGTTTCTAAGTATTCACCGTATTTACTGGATGTGGATTTGGGCATGAGTTATTAGACAGATGAAGCACTTGAGGCCCGGAGATGTGGAAACTTGCTCAAGATAACACAGAATCTAGGTCATCGGTCTTGCATGTGTAACCCAGAACATTTTCCAAGAGCACAACTTTGCTTATCTCATTTGTCCTAAAAGAGAGTTGGATATCAGCAAAAATTGAGATGCAGCAGTGGAGGCATTGGAAGAAAACTGTCTTTGAGCACAGTTCTGAATAGGTCACCCTAGGTTTTGTTGGTATGTGGTAGTGAAGCACCAGGTCATGTATTATACAGATTTTCTCATCCAGGGTTCTGAAGAGAAGCCCAATTACCCTAAGTCATTCATTATTTGTAGTGAACTAACTTCTCCCCAATGCATCTAGAATACACTAGATGTTTCCTTGGGAGAATTGAGAAAATGGCCATTTAAATTATTTTCTATATTCTGTGGTTCAGATGAGGAACCCCACTCAGGAAAGATTGACCTAGAGGGATGAGCTAATAATGGAGAATAGATAATGCAGTCAAAAAAGCCAGAAACCTATAGCCAGAAGAACCTGGTTTGAGGCCCACTTTCAATATTCTATGACATTAACTTGTCTGAGCCTTGGTTTCTCCATCTGTTAAATCTATAATTACACTACTGAGCTCACAAGGGTGCTCCAAATAAGAATATTCCTGAGAGTGGTTTGTAATCTGTCCCCTATGGTACAGATGTGACCATTTGTTACAAACTAGAAGGAATCTCAGTGATTAGGCCAAATAGCTGACTACCAAGCAAGTGTTTTGATGATCAGGACAATTTCACACATCCTTTTTCAATTCTCCCCTCCAACTTCATAAGTCCCACATACACATACCTACACACATATTTCTGCTGAAAACCAAAAACTGAGGGCAAACAATGACAGATTTACCTTCTTTGTTCAGAGAAGCATTAAAAATGGGGAATCCTAGTATATTCTGTATATTAATCCCTTGTCAGATATATAGTTTGTAAATAATTTTCCCTTCTGTAGATTGTCTTTTCATTCTGTTGATTGTTTCCTTTGCTGTGCAGAAGCTTTTTAGTTTCATATAATCTCATTGGTTTATTTTTTCTTTTGTTGCCCATGCTTTTGAAGTCTTATTCATAAAGTCTTTGCCCAGACCTACTTGCTAGATTGCTCCTCCTATGTTTTGTTCTAGGAGTTTTATAGTTTCAGGTCTTATGTTTGAGTTTCTAATCCATTTTGAGTTGATTTTGGTATATGGTGAGATGTATGGGTCTAGTTTCATTCTTCTGCACATGGCTATCCAGTTCTACCAGCACCATTTTTGAAGAGGCTGTCCTTTCCCAATGTATGTTCTTGGTACCTTTGTGAAAGATCAGTTTGGCTGTAAGTACATGGACTGAACTCTGGGTTCTCTATTCTGTACCTTTGGTCTGTGTGCCTATTTTTATGCCAGTACCATGCTCTTTTGGTTCATATAGCTTTGTAGTATAGTTTGAAGTAGTGTAATGTCTCCAGCTTTATATTTTTTTTGCTCAGGATTGCTTTGGCTATTTGGGGTCTTTTGTTGTTCCATATGAATGTTAGGATTGTTTCTTCTATTTCTGTGAAGAATGTCACTGGTATTTTGATGGAGATTACATTAAATCTGTAGATCACTTTGGGTAATATGGACATTTTCACAATATGAATTCTTCCAATCCATGAACATGGAATGTCTTTCCATCTTTTGGTGTCCTCTTTCATTTCTTTCACTTCTATTTCTGTGAAGAATGTCATATGAATGTTAGGATTGTTTCTTCTATTTCTGTGAAGAATGTCACTGGTATTTTGATGGAGATTACATTAAATCTGTAGATCACTTTGGGTAATATGGACATTTTCACAATATGAATTCTTCCAATCCATGAACATGGAATGTCTTTCCATCTTTTGGTGTCCTCTTTCATTTCTTTCAGCAGTCTATGTAGTTGTCATTGTAGAGATCTTTCAGCTCCTTGGTTAAATTTATTCCTAGGTATTTTATTCTTTCAGTAGCTGTTGTAAATGGGCTTGTTTTCTTTATTTCTTTTTCTACTTATTCATTGTTGGTGTATAAAAGTGCTATTGACTGAATTCTTACCAGCTCTAGAAATTTTTTGGTAGTTTTTAGGTTTTTCTATATATAGGATCATGTCATCTGCAAACAAGAACAATTTGACTTTATCTTTTCCAATTTGGATGCCCTTTATTTCTTTCTCTTAACTGATTGCTCTGGCTACTACTTCTGATACTATGTTGAATAGGAATGGTGAGAGTGGGCATCCTTGTCTTGTTTCTTTTCCCTTTTCAGGGTGATTTGGCAGTGGATTTGTCATATATGACTTTTACCATGTAGAGATACTTGCCTTCTCTACTTATTTTGCTGAGAGTCTTTATCATGAAGGGATGTTGAGTTTTGTCAAATGCTTTTTCTGCATCTATTGAGAAGATAACATGGCTTTTGTCCTTGATTTTGTTTATATGGTGTATCATGTTTATTGATTTACATATGTCGAACCATCCTTGCATCCCTGAGATGAATCTCATTTGATCATGGTGTATGATCTTTTTGATGTGATTTAAATTCCGTTTGCTAATATTTTGTTAAGGATTTTTGCATCTATGTTCATCAAGGATATTGGCCTATAGTTTTCTTTTTTTGTTGTGTCTTTGTATGATTTTGGTATCAGAGTGATGCTAACATCTTAGAATGAGTTTGGGAGAATGGCCTCTGTTTCAATTTCTTGGAATAGCTTGAAAGGGATTGGTATTAATTTATTCTTTAAAGGTTTGGTAGAATTCAGCAGCAAAGCCATCTGGTCCTGGACTTTTCTTTGTTGGGAGACTGCTGAGTATTGCTTCAATCTTGTAGCTCATTATTGGTCTGTTTAGGTTTTCTATTTCCTCTTAGTTAAGTCTTGGTAATTTGTATGTGTCCAGAAATTTGTAAAAAAAACCCAAATAATCCAATTTAAAAATTGACAGAAGAGCTGAACACACATTTCTCAAAAGAAGACATGCAAATGGCCAACAAGTATATGAAAAAAATGTTCAACATCACTAATCATCAGGGAAATTTAAATCTAAACTACATTGAGGTATCATCTTACCTCTATTAGACTGGCTATTATCAAAAAGACAGAGAATAAAAAATGCTGATGAAGATGGGAACAAAGGGGAACCCTCCTACACTGCTGGGACTATAAATTAGTGCAACCATTATGGAAAAGAGTATGGAAGTTTCTCAAACAACTACACATATAACCACCATATGATCCAGCAATCTCACCCCACTGATGGGTGTATACTCAAAGGAATTGAAATCATCACATAGAAGGGATACCTGCACTCTCCTGTTTGTCACAATTCTATCTACAATAGCTAAGATATGAAATCAACCTAAATGCCCATCAACAGACAACTGGATAAGGAAAATGGGGTATATATAACAATGGAATACTACTCAGCCATAAAAAAGAATGAAATTCTGCCATTTGCACCTACATGAGTGAACTTGGAGAAAATTACATTAAGTGAAACAAGCCAAGCACAGAAAGAGAAATGCCACATGTCCTCGCTCATAAAAGTGAAAGAGAGAGAGAGAGAGAGAGAAGAAAGGAAGGAAGGAAGGAAGGAAGGAAGGAAGGAAGGAAGGAAGGAAGGA
>NW_007733950.1:57510-63196 GCF_000696425.1 Galeopterus variegatus
AGAAAGAAAGAAAGAAAGAAAGAAAGAAAGAAAGAAAGAAAGAAAGAAAGAAAGAAAGAAAGAAAGAAAGAAAGAAAGAAAGAAAGAAAGAAAAAAGAATCACAATAACATGTTGAACTTTTGAAGTTTCAGAAAGAGAAAACAGAACTGTGGTTACAAGAGGTAGGAAAAGAGAGGGGGAAGGAGGCTACTGAGAAATTGGTTAATGCACACAAGGAATGATTACTTTCTGTAATGATGAACTTGCTAATTATCCTGATTTGATCATCACACATTGTTCACAGGTATTGATATTCAACTTTGTACCCCACAAATATGTTTAATCAATTCTTTTTCAATTAAATCAATGGAGGATCAAAGTTTATTTGCTTATCTTGGGAAGTATGGCCTATCAATGAGCAGTTACTTTGTCAGGGTGGGCAGGATGGGGAGGGAGCACTGTCCATTGGAAAGGGGAACCACAGAAGGCAAGGCTACGAGATAAAGTTAAAAGTTTGTGTCCTACACAAGGGTACTCAGCTGAGATGGTGAGAGGGTACTGAAATCCAGCCTGCACTCCTCTTACCAAGCTCTAACTTAGGGCCACATCCTTCCATAGAAGGGGAAAACATGCGATAAATCCTAAGCAAGCCTTAAACTTGAGAGGGTGCGGTCCACTCAATGGCTGGGGGGCACGCTTTTTTTTTTTCATGTAGCTGACAAAGGACATAAATCAGCATGAAAGAGAGAGAAAGCCGAACAGACAGAGATTGAGAGAATCTCTCAAGAGGTGACTGCACATACCTCTTCCCAATTCCGTGTTTCAGTGCTTCAGGTTGGTAGCTTGAAATCAGCATGGTAGAAGTTTTTACACTAGGAAATTAGGCAAAGGCTACAAATCAAGGCTTCTCCTCCTGCCCTTTGTAGAGCAAGTTGTTATATATTATCACCACTGAATTAAAAGCCAGCTCTAAGAGGAAAATGAGATCTGAAATTTATTAAGCACCTTCAGTGTGATCCCTGACACCCGTGCGACTTTGTGATATAGTTATTACTACCTGGCTTTGCAGAGCAAGTGGCTAAAAGCCTTATAGAAGTTAAATTATTTACTCAAGGTCCCACCCAGCTAGAAACAGGCAGAACTTGGACTCAAACCCAGCTTTGTCTGGCTGATTATGAAGCCCACGGTCTTTCCACCACACTGTGTGGTTTTGCTAAAATCCAAAGTCTGTGATCCTGAGATGGCTTACCGACAGCACTTGCTTATCACATTGATCCTCCTTAGCATGTTTATTTCCCCCAGTGACATTCAGACATTTTAAAGGCCACTGCAGCACTTCCAGCACATGTATCAGGCTTGCTCCCTTGACTCCAAAGCCAGCCTCCCCATTAAGATCCTTCTTCAAAGAAACCATCTGAGAGTCGAGCAAGTCAGTGTCAGTAACCACGCTGCACTTTCTGACACTGTGAAGATATATTACTATACTCGAGTGACTGCAGTGTTTAGAACAGCTTTGGAAGAGTATTGTACCAATTATATTATCCCTCTGGGAGCCCCATTAACATTAAAATGTCTTATGAGACTAGCTAAAGACTTGAACAAAGAAAACCTCTCATATGAAGGCTTGCTCAAATTTATAGTTGTCAAGGAAGAAAAAAAAATTCACCTTGCCTCTGCCTCTGCACATGTCATAAGAATAGATGACTCTTCTTAAACTATTTTAAGAAAAGTATCTTAGAAAATGAGGGCCCATTTTGGAATGTGTTACCTCAGACCAAAAGCAACACTGTGTAGGAGGTGATGTGGAGACAGCATGGATTAAAATCACAGGCATCTGGGTTCAGATTCTGGCTGTCCTACTCACGATATCAACAGCAGCTGTAGTTATAATTTAATGAGCACCTATTAAGGGCCAGGAGCTTTATACAGTCCATTTTGTTTAATTCACACAATAATAGTGCAATGTGGATATTATTCTTAATCTAAATATGGGGAAACCAAGGTTAAGAGAGACTAGAGAAACTCAGCCAGCTCAGACAGGTAGTATGGTAAGCAACTCTGAAATGACTCCCAGTGATTCCTGCTTCCTGGAATTCACACCTTTATGTAATCCTTCCCCATGTGGGCTGGACCTAATAATTTGCAACTAGTGAATAGAATACAATAGTACCTCCTTATCTCATAGGGATACTTTCCAGACCCCCCGTGAATGCTTGAAACCAAGGCTTGTAATGAACCCTATATGTACGATGTTTTTTCCTATAGACACATAACTATGATAAAGTTTAATTTAAAATTAGGCATGGTAAGAGATTAACAACAATAAATAATAATAAAATAGAACAATTATGACAATATGCCAGCATCGCCACTCTTTATGAAGTAAAACGAGGGTTGCTTAAACACTGGCACTGCAATGCCATGACAGTCAGTCTGATGACTGAGATGGCTTCTGAGTGACTCATGGGCAGGGAGTATAGACCATGTGAGTGACCTGGACAGAGGGAGGATTCATGTCCTGGGCAGGACGGAATGGAAAGGTACAGCATTTCATTATGCCACTCAGAATGGCGTGCAATTTAAAACTTATGAATTATTTGCAGCATTTTCCATTTAATATTATCAGAGCAGAGGCTGTGGCCTCTGGCCAACAGCCAGGCCCTCAGTCCAACAGCCTATAAGGAACTAACTCCTGCCAACACCTACTGAGTGAGTTTGGAAGCAGGTCTCACCACAGTTGAGTCTAGATCTGAAATTTATTAAGCACCTTCAGTGTGATCCCTGACACCCGTGCGACTTTGTGATATAGTTATTATTACCTGGCTTTGCAGAGCAAGTGGCTAAAAGCCTTATAGAAGTTAAATTATTTACTCAAGGTCCCACCCAGCTAGAAACAGGCAGAACTTGGGCTCAAACCCAGCTTTGTCTGGCTGATTATGAAGCCCACGGTCTTTCCACCACACTGTGTGGTTTTGCTAAAATCCAAAGTCTGTGATCCTGAGATGGCTTACCGACAGCACTTGCTTATCACATTGATCCTCCTTAGCATGTTTATTTCCCCCAGTGACATTCAGACATTTTAAAGGCCACCGCAGCACTTCCAGCACATGTATCAGGCTTGCTCCCTTGACTCCAAAGCCAGCCTCCCCATTAAGATCCTTCTTCAAAGAAACCATCTGAGAGTCGAGCAAGTCAGTGTCAGTAACCACGCTGCACTTTCTGACACTGTGAAGATATATTACTATACTCGAGTGACTGCAGTGTTTAGAACAGCTTTGGAAGAGTATTGTACCAATTATATTATCCCTCTGGGAGCCCCATTCACATTAAAATGTCTTATGAGACTAGCTAAAGACTTGAACAAAGAAAACCTCTCATATGAAGGCTTGCTCAAATTTATAGTTGTCAAGGAAAAAAAAAAAATTCACCTTGCCTCTGCCTCTGCACATGTCATAAGAATAGATGACTCTTCTTAAACTATTTTAAGAAAAGTATCTTAGAAAATGAGGGCCCATTTTGGAATGTGTTACCTCAGACCAAAAGCAACACTGTGTAGGAGGTGATGTGGAGACAGCATGGATTAAAATCACAGGCATCTGGGTTCAGATTCTGGCTGTCCCACTCACGATATCAACAGCAGCTGTAGTTATAATTTAATGAGCACCTATTAAGGGCCAGGAGCTTTATACAGTCCATTTTGTTTAATTCACACAATAATAGTGCAATGTGGATATTATTCTTAATCTAAATATGGGGAAACCAAGGTTAAGAGAGACTAGAGAAACTCAGCCAGCTCAGACAGGTAGTATGGTAAGCAACTCTGAAATGACTCCCAGTGATTCCTGCTTCCTGGAATTCACACCTTTATGTAATCCTTCCCCATGTGGGCTGGACTTAATAATTTGCAACTAGTGAATAGAATACAATAGTACCTCCTTATCTGATAGGGATACTTTCCAGACCCCCCGTGAATGCTTGAAACCAAGGCTTGTAATGAACCCTATATGTACGATGTTTTTTCCTATACACACATAACTATGATAAAGTTTAATTTAAAATTAGGCATGGTAAGAGATTAACAACAATAANAAGCTGTGTGACCTGAGCAAATTACTAAAACTCCAAAGTGCCTTATCTACATGAATAAAAGGGATTATGCCTCTATCACAGAGTTATAGAGCAGCTTAAAAGAGATGATGCAGAAAATGCCTTTGTCCTGTCTGCCAGTTGAAATACAAAAGACGAGAAAACAGCAAAAGCTTACCACAGGAGAATGTCTATATTAGTCCATTTCTGTATCTTATTTGATAATACCTGAAACTGGGTAATTTATAAAGAAATAAAATTTATTTCTTACACTTTGGGAGGTTGGGAAGTCCAAAGTCCAGGGAACACATCTGGTGAGGACCTTCTATTTGGCAGTGACACCCTTCAGAGTGGCACTCAGTAGGCACTCACAGAGACCTACTTGATATCTNTGGCAGTGACACCCTTCAGAGTGGCACTCAGTAGGCACTCACAGAGACCTACTTGATATCTGCGAGAGTAACCACAGAAACCACATCCATCTTGTTTGTTTTCATGCCTCCAATGTCTGCAGTGGGCCTAGCTTAGAGTAGGTAATCAATAAACATTTGCCACATTAGTGAAGAACTGAACAAACATGTATTTTTAAATGTATTCTTTACACTTCTTAGACAATCACTGCTTGATTTTCTAAAAATCAACGTGTTCATCAAAAATTTTGGTGTATAGAATTTATTGGGGTGCTGAATACATGTGGAAATGTCACTTTTATTTATTTATTTTTCTATGAACTGCTCTTAAATCTAGTTAAAAACACAGAAACTTCTTCCCATATACAGACTCAGTGTCCATTCAGTTTCCTAGGAAAATAAAATTTAAAAAGATGAAACCATAAAGACCAATTATGCTACTTTGCTAAGCATGGGGATCTACTTAGATGCTGAAGCGACTCAGGACTGCATTAGCTATGGTTCATTTCTGCTTCCAGAAAGGACTGTCTCACTAAAGCGTGCTTATGGCCAGTTGCCCTGTTTTCAAACCTCCAAGATAATTTGGGCATATTTAGAGCAGTCGATGAGAAAAATCATTAATACTGAATTTTACAAAAAATCAGAAATGTCTGTTTTAAGNGGTTCATTTCTGCTTCCAGAAAGGACTGTCTCACTAAAGCGTGCTTATGGCCAGTTGCCCTGTTTTCAAACCTCCAAGATAATTTGGGCATATTTAGAGCAGTCGATGAGAAAAATCATTAATACTGAATTTTACAAAAAATCAGAAATGTCTGTTTTAAGACTTAAATATGTAGATCAAAACAACTGGCACAGAGGAACTGAGAACGATTATTTTAATTTTATAAAGATCATAATTTCACTTATTCCTCTTTTTCTATGCATTTGTTCAGTGAGATTGGGGTGCTCAGGAGTTAAGGAAAAAACATAAGATTTATTCAGTTAGAAAAACCAGCAAGATGTGAACCACATTTTAGAATTAGAAACAGAGCAGTTATATTAAAAGAAAAAATAAACCCCACTAGATTTAGAATTTAAAATGTGTGTGTGTGTACGTGTATGCGCACATGGTAATCGACTGAGTACACTTGAACAAGTCACCTCACCTCTTACAGCCTCAATGTCTTTATCTGTAAAATGGACAAAAGCATTCCGAACTCACTCTGGCCCT
>NW_007733950.1:63977-66255 GCF_000696425.1 Galeopterus variegatus
GGCTAGCCGCAAATGAAGTGTAATTAGAAAATAATTACATAAACCAAAGCTTTGAATTGTTAATCGTGAAAGTGAAAACCTTCTTTCTCTCCCGACTCCATTTTCTATTTAACATTAGAAGTACAGTCACAATTAAGGGTCAGAACTTTGTGAAAGTTACTACCATAGAAACAGAGCCGAATTTACAAAAAATAATAAAATAAACAGTTACTGCATTCAAAATGTTTGTGTCATTTAAGTTAAAGTCCAATCCTCTGGATTTTGCTAAGAAAAACATATTTAAAATTCCCACTCCTTCAAAAGCAGTTCTAACTTTTCAAAATACTCTTTATGTCCTCCATTGCTGGACCCAATGGAGGTTCCAAAAATTGGAAAAATGGATACTCAAAAAATGATGAGTTTGTAATAATTTTCCAAGATTCTTCAGACTACAGTTCGTCATCCCTGAAGAGAAGCTGATCTGTCTTTTATAGAAGGCAGGGGGCCTGCAGGCTGTAGAGGTGAGCTAGTGCTTCAGGTGTCCTGCCTCATTCAAGTTCAAGCCTCTACTGTGAGCTCCTCCTGCTCTGATGACCTTGTAAATATTGCTGTTGCCCAAGGGTCTGTCTTCTTTCTCTACACGCTTTCCATGACATGATGGTTTTAACACCATCTTATATGCTTATAAATTCCAGTCTTGTCATCTGTCCAGCACTTCATGTGCAAGGGCAGGATGGACACTTGTCCCATCAGGTCCCATCAAGTACTGAACCAAAGTAGCTCATCGTTTTCTTCACTGAACCTGGTTCCATATCTCCAAGAATGGCACCATCATCCACCCAGGGAACATAAGCCAGAAACCCAGGAGTAGACCTAAACTCACCTTTTAATCTCCCTGTCTCCCAAATCCACATCTTACTGACCTCATTTATCTTCTAAATCCTGAGTCAGATCCACCCATTGCCTTCCTGTCTACTGCCACAGCTCGTTCAGGCTCACAGCATCTCTTACCTGCCTAAGGTACATTCCTGAAAGGTCCTCCTTCCTCTAGCCTTGCCCTGCTCAGATCCATTGTCCACATGGCAGCCATGGTGGTATTTCTACCAGATTTTTCAACGTTAGCTTCTCATTATAATAATGCTTGAGGATGCTAAGGTGGCTTTCCCTACAATTCTTGCTATTCCACAAATGTGCTATTTTGTCTGGTGGTGCCTTCCTTTGCAGAGAGTATCTTTTCCTCTTCTAGTGCTCTGTCAAGGTTCAGCTCAAGGCTTGCTTCTTTCGAGAATCCTTCAGTGCATGCCCAGACTTCTGCAACATAGTATGAGCACCTCTATTCTGACACTAGTTAGTAAGAACTAACTTTCCTTCCACACTAGTCTGAGATCTTTCTTAGAGCAGAGAACTAAGCAATATAATGTGATTTTTAAGAATATGGGCTCTGAGTTCAGATCCACGGGGTTCGAATCCTGTCTTTACTAGTTACCAGCCAGTTGAGAAACTATCTAGATCTTTGAGCCGCAGTTTCTTTGTCTTGTCAAGGGTGATAATAATAACACTGAATTCAATGGATGATTATCAGAATTAAAGGAGCTGAGACCCAAAGGATGAGAATGAGTCATCCATGCAAAGACTTGAAGAATGCACTTTTCAGGGAGAGACACTACAAAGCCCCAGCTGATGAGACACTGGGCACTGAATAATTTATGGCCAACAGACCCATCCCTCCTGCAACATTCACTCAGCCCAGAATTATAGTTTCTAGAGAAACTAAGAGAAAACAGTGAAAGCCCCAGAATTAACACATGGTGCTTTTGCAGAACCTCATTAGCTGGGATCTGCTTCATTTCTCCTGCCCCATTTGGATTCCTTCCAGACTCTAGTATCACATTTAAGCTAAGCCTTCGGTAAAGTTTTAAAGCCCTCAAAAGTGGTGAAAGAGCTCTACTGGCAGAGACCCAAGGGATGAACATAAGTGCTGAGTGCAGCACTCTGGCAAAGCAGCTTGCTGAGGGCATTATCCAAAATGGCGCACCTCTGGGTGAACATTGCAAAGCACATGGACTTCTTGTCCATCTTGACAGCAGGTTTATTTCAGCATGAGATGCATTTGCCAAATAAACAGAGACTCAAAGATTGCACTGGTTTTTTAAATGGTTTTTGCTTTATAACAGAGAAATAAAATGATTTATGAGTTTGCCAGAGAACGGATGTTGCCTTTTTTAAAAAAAGAAATCCTCCCAATTTGAGTGTCATGAATTGCAAATGAACTAATGAGGGGTGCGTATGTGTGTGTGTG
>NW_007733950.1:67150-67905 GCF_000696425.1 Galeopterus variegatus
GCTCGCTGTGGTTTGGACAGCAGTAGCATGGAAGTCCTGAAATGGTAATCAGTTTCCTCCCTCAAGATACTACGCCTCCTTGCCAGATACTAAGCATGATCTTTCAGTGTGTCATTTCAAGATGTTAGAAGGAACCACAAAAATGAGAGCTATACTATTTTTCAAACAAAAGATGAAATGCTGCTGTAAAGGGTTGCTTCAAAAGGAAAAAATAATGCTCGAGTTTTTCTGTTCTTCAGTTTGCAAGAATCATTCCGATGATATATTTTTGCAAAACTGTCTTTGAAAGAAAACCTTCCTCTATAATTCACCAGTTATTTTATCTTCATACCCTAATTTTTTGTGCATTCAGAGCACATTTTAATGGTAAAAGTAACTCTTCAAAGAATATTTAGATTAAAAAACAAACAGTAAATGTTCTGTAACCAATTACCTATAGAAAGTCTAGCTTCCATTAAATATCTGCATTCTCCTCAACATTTTGCAAGCAAGCTGAAAATTATAAATAGAATTTAAATTGCAATTTGAAAAGATCGTAGTCTTTGAGCCTGACACTCAACAGTTTTGATTTGTTTTTTTCTATTTTGGGTGGCTGGCCAGTACAGGGATTGAACCCTGGACGTTGGTGTTGCTGGCACCACACTCTAACCAGCTGAGCTTCCTGACCAGCCTTCTACAATTTGTTACTTAGCAGATCCATTTTATGCCTCTAGAATAGGGAATTCTGTGAGTAATGTGAGGTAACTTCTTATTTT
>NW_007733950.1:69960-70662 GCF_000696425.1 Galeopterus variegatus
GATTCCTCAATTTGAAGCCTCAAGTCTCTCTTCTAAAATATTCTACACCATTATCTCTTTACATGTTGCTTCTATTCTCTCTTTCTATTCCATTTCTTATTTTTCCTGAAATTTCAATTTGACCTATATTAGATCTTTTCTAAATTAAGCGTGTCTTTTATCCTCTCCTACTTTTTTTTTTTTTTTTTTTGACTCTGTATACTTTGATGAATACAGTTTCCTGAGATCTAATTTCCAGGTCACTAATTTTTCCTTTAAATTATGTCATTTATATCAAAATACATAGCATACACTTGTACAATTTTTTAGAAAATAATCAAGTAAAAGCCCATGTACCTACCACTGAAGTTAAGAAATAGAATTGTTCTAGTACCATAAAAGTCCCCTTTGCTTCCTTCCATAAATGTATTCTCCTTGCTTCAGAGATAAGTGTTACTGTATTCTGTAAATCATTGTGTTAATGCTATTGTGTTAGTTATTCCTTTGTATCTATTTTTAATTTTATCACATGCCTGTATCCCAAAATTGTTTATAGTACAGTTTTCCCCATTATTGATTCTATAAATAGAATCGTGCTATATGTAATCTTCAAGACTTGCTACTTTAACTTAATGTTTTTGAGAACTTTCCAAGTTGATGTACATAGTTACAGTACATGTCTGTTCATTGCATTGTCTGTTTCTCTCTCATTATACATATATA
>NW_007733950.1:71741-73814 GCF_000696425.1 Galeopterus variegatus
TTTTACAAATCTGTCTTATATTTTTGATAGATATATGTTCATTGATTGGGTTTTTTACTCCATTTATTTCTTTATGTTAAATATGAGTATGCTTATTATTATATGCTGTATACATTAGTGACAATATCTGATGACTTTAAATTCCTGCTGTTCTTTTTTCTCTTTATTCTCTCTCATGGTTATGAGTTTTCACATTTATTTTAGCCTGTGTTCTTCATGACTTTATTTGTTGGTATGTAGCATTATAGAAGATCCAGCTTCTTGCAGAAGTCTCCACTACAACTTCCCGCCTTGTATCAGCCCAAGGCTATGTCGCCTTTCCTCTATGGGACAGTTAGAACAAAGGCACTTAAATTATTTAGATGTGGAAATCCCTTTAGGACCACCAACAACTTCCTCATTTGCAAACTTCTCTAGATTCCTGCTCCTGCTCTGTTTTGGCTTCTACGGACTTCCCTAATTTTCTAACAAGTTCAGCTTTGCATTTAAACAGTGGTTTTCAAATTCTGACTATGACTCACATAAAGATATACATTTTATATTTCATCTCGATGCACACAAAAACTTTTAAGTCATGGAACAATACTTACCCTTACT
This sequence comes from Galeopterus variegatus, assembly GCF_000696425.1. Lineage (NCBI taxonomy): Eukaryota > Metazoa > Chordata > Mammalia > Dermoptera > Cynocephalidae > Galeopterus > Galeopterus variegatus. Next base: position 72,339 of record NW_007733950.1, read on the forward strand.
ACTGTAACATTTCTATTCGATTCGATTCTGTTGTGTTCTGTTCTATTCATTTTATTTCATTTTTTTAAATGTTAGTCACAACCCACTAAACTGATTTTCCTACATACCAATGGGATAGACCCTGCAGTTTCAAAAACACCAAATCACCAATTTTAAGGGATGTTTTTCCTTTCCTCTTTATCCTCCTCCTCCTCCTCCTCCAATATTTTAACAAGTAATTTTATGGACTCCATAGCATAAGGATGTTCAGGATACCTGTATTACTATGTTGCCTCTTAACAATTACAAGTTAAATGTTAACTTTGTTCTCATCTCCAAAATGAGGAAAAAGATAGACAGTATTGACAGCACAGGATCATTGCAGGGATTAAATGGATCATACACATGAAGTGCTTGGCTCAGGACCTGGGACATGGAAAGTCTCGATAAAGAGTCATGGGTCTCCGAGGCAGGCTCCCACCTCTAATATCATCCTTCTTGCCTTATAAGGAGTATCTCTACATATGATCAAAAGAGGGGAAAAAAATAGTAGAACAAGTCTTCTAGCTCTCCAGTTGGTCATTTCCATTGATTAATGTTCTTCACTTTTTTTCTACTCCATGTGGGATATGGGCCCTGTTAGAAACCATGAGTTCCTTCCATCATTCTAAATGATGTCTGTCCCAGCTTTCCATGGGATATACCCTTAGGGAAGCTTGACCAGTCATTTATTAAAGTTATGTTTTTGAGTTATTAAATTTACTTCCTATGCTTGGAAGGGGGCAAGTGCCCACCATGTGGGCTTTGGCCGGGTGTCCACAGAGATTCTCTCTTGTCCCTGTCTCTCCGCTTCCTTCTCACTTCCATCCTCCCCTTCATGACCTTCTCCATCTACTGCCTCTTTCCACCTCTTTTCTTAGTAGGGTCCCAGACCCCTTCTTATGTCCTTCAAACTCTGCAATTATTCCTTTGGCAGCTCAGTTTCTGCTGAATCTACAAATGAGAAGAGGATGGTTGGTTGGGTGTAAAGAGTGCTTTCACTCTGGTCTTTTGAGGTTTTCTCTTAATTTCCTGACATCAAATACAATATGTAACTATGAGGATTGATTTCCTTCTGTAAACCACTTGTCTAGTCTTGGATAGTCTTCCTATAACATGACTTTCACTACATTTCTTGAGAAATTATAATCCTGGCCTTAGGATGCTAAAGGCCCATTTGCCCCTTTCCTTTCCTGTGCTGCACTGAATGAGCACATTAATGACCATGCCTCTGCCTCTGCCATCCAGATAAATGACCTCATACCACGGAGTCTCCCTGTGCTTCCTGGTGCCTTGCAGAAGGACTGAAAGTTTCTTATCATGACTTTCAGGGCATGCTATGATTTGGCTCCTGCCCAACTTTCCCTCCTTATCTTCTGCCATGATTGGTCTCCCCACCTCCCGCTTATTCTTCTGTCTCTCTGTCTGTTGTCTGCCTGTCTCTGCCATATGGAATTA
>NW_007733950.1:74112-75811 GCF_000696425.1 Galeopterus variegatus
CCTCCCGCTTATTCTTCTGTCTCTCTGTCTGTTGTCTGCCTGTCTCTGCCATATGGAATTATTTACCAGTTTGCTAGGCTTTTCCCCAAAATGCTAGGCTTTCTGGTCCCCATAGCTTTGTCTAAACTGCCCTTCTGCATGGAATGCTTTCACTCCACTCTGCCTTCTTCACTAATTGTTATTTACTCATTCCACAAAACTCAGTCCAGATCCCACCTCTCCTTCCCCACGCCGTGTGAAGACCCCCACATCATGCCATGTACTTCTCTCTATTAGAGCACTTAGCTCAAAGTATTGTGCCTGTCTTTCCCAATACCATGAGATCTTTTTCATTTCTAAATTCCCAGAGACTAAGGTGGAAAGGGTGTTCAGTGATTATTAGTTGACGACTTAGTTAAGTTATGAATTAATCTAAATGCAACTTCTTGCACTACCTTCAAAGAATTCATTTGAATTCTCTTGGACTACAAGGATAAGAAGGAGATGTTTCTTCTTTCCTGGCTTGAAACTTGCTTTGTCCTCCTTTGCCCAAGAACCAGCCTCCCGAACTATCAGGAGAAACTTCTTTCAACTTCTGCAGGTTTCTATAGTGCAGTTTGGGTTTAGATTAGTGTGTATAGTGGAGCCTGTGGAGGGCTCACAGTTCTGCAGTTGTCAAGGAGGCTGAGCTCACCATTAGTCAAGTGGGGTCTGTCTCACAGACTACATATCTATCACTAGTCACTGCATCCAGCACTTTCTCCCTCTGCCATGTCCTGTACCCAGCCACCATGCTGCAGGGATCATCAGACACAGATCTTGCCACCAAAGAGCTAAAAGTCTATTGAAGTGAAGACCAGTAAACAGGTCGTTAAGATGGAGTGTGATAAGAACTATGTATAAAAGTAGGCAAGACAGAATAGAGAGTCATGAGGAAGGTTTAACAAGGCCCAATGTAGGAAGAAGAGAATTCAGCTGGTCAATAGGAGGTAAGTATTTTTCCAGGCATGTCATATAAAAAGTGACTTGGGAATACCCAAAGCTGTTGAGGACCCAGAATTTGTCCCTACTGGTGTGCTTGCCACTTGAAGCAAGACTGCCTGGTACATTCTGGGAAATCAGAGAGGACACCTGGGCTGGTTGGTGGAGGAAGAAGTTAATATGAAGGCATAAGTTTCTAGAGAGGAGAGGTGGGAAGGCTCCCTTCTTTACTGAACCAGCTGCTTGTTAAAGTAGGATAAAGCATCTAAGAAGAATTCAACCTCAGTATTTTAGATACGTAGCTAGAAACCAGCTCCTATCGCTCTAAATTCTCTGATTATCCTGCTTCCAGCATAAAAAATGTGACAAATAGGATGGTAGAGATAAACAAGATGGTGACCAACGTTGCTGCCATGCAATCTCTATAGTGAGAACACTGGTTGACTTCAGGATCTATTTTGTAGGGATTAAAGGAAGTACTTCAAAAGCCACAGGTCAAGATAGGATGATCTATGCTCCAGACAGCCCTAAAGCTGTCTTGCAATCATTCTAAAGCTACCAGTGATCTTGCTATTACCCCCTAAAGAGTTTCTACACTTGGCTCAATGCAGCTCAGCCCCTGGGCCCTCTCTGGTTCCTTTCTTTGATACGTGGCCCTCTCTTGTGATCATTTAAATGATAGCTTCTGCATTGAGTTATGGGCTATCTGAGCTGGGTGTAACTCCTCACTGCACACATG
>NW_007733950.1:75984-76609 GCF_000696425.1 Galeopterus variegatus
TGGGACCTTAAACCCAAAGAATGGAAGGGGCTTCACTAAGACCACACAGTTTGGGGAAGGTTCAGTCCTCCCAACCACATCTCCTTGCCTTTTGATGCCAAGCCCTCATTTTGGGAGATCTAGTCTACCATCATCAACATCACCATCTCAAAGATGGCAGAGTAAAGATTTGCAGATAATTTAATACCTTGCCTATGATCACACAGATAATAATTATGAAAGGAAGCAGTTAAGGCAGGAATGTTTGGTTCCATAACTTTTTCCTGCTATATTATATTGTGAAAACTTAGGGAGAACCTTGGAGAAAAAGTTGGTGCTGAGAATCATTCATGTCTACAGAGGCAAACTCATCTCTCAAGTACCTCGAAGTATCCTTAGACATCTAAGAAGATATATCCTGATATATTTTTTTAAACATCTAAGACAATGATTTGTAGCAAACTTCATCCCCAAGAAAACAGGCACAGCTCTGTGGGACTCTTTGTTTCATCCATTCTTCAAGGAGTTTTGTGTGGCTGGATCACATATTATATAGCTAGAGAGCCTCAGGGGGAGTGAAATATTTGAATTGCTGCAATGACATGATGTCTGAATTGCATCCAATTCTCTGACTCTTCACATAATA
>NW_007733950.1:77847-79908 GCF_000696425.1 Galeopterus variegatus
AATTATATTCCAAAGCAATAGTAATCAAAACAGTTTATTCGGACATAAAAGCAGACAGAGAAACAAATGGAATCGAATAGAAAACCCAGAAACAAATGTATGAATGTACAGTCAAGTAATCTCTGGCAAGCACACCAAGAATACACAATGGGGAAGTGGTGTATTCTCTTCAATAAATGGTGGTGGGAAAACTGGATAACCACACACACAAAAAAAATAAAATTAGATCTTTATCTTATACCTTGAACAAAAAATCAGCCCAAAAGGGACTGTAAACTTAAAAACAACACCTAGGGCCGGCCCGGTGGCGCATTGGAGAGTGCGCCGCTTGGGAGTGCAGCGGTGCTCCCGCCGAGGGTTCGGATTCCATGTGGAGACTGGTTCCCGCTCACTGGCTGAGCGCGGTGCAGACGCGACACTGAGGGTTGCGATCCCGTTGCCGGTCCCCAGTACGGGCGCGACACTGAGGGTTGCGATCCTGTTACCGGTCAGTAAAAAAAAGGAAAAAACAAAAAACAAACAAACAAAAAAACCCAAAAACAAAACAAACAAACAAAAAAACAACACCTAAAACCATAAAACTCCTTGAAGAAAACATAGAGAAAACTTTCATGACATCGGTCTTGGCAATGATTTTTTGGATATGATACCAAAAGCACAGGCAACAAAAGCAAAAATGAGCAAGATGGCCCACATTAAACTAAAAAGTTTCTGCACAACAAAGGACACAATCAACAAAATGAACAGGCAGTCTACAGAATGGGAGAAAATATTTGTGAACCATGTATCTGATAAGATAAGGATATTAATATCCAAAATATGTAAAGAACTCATACAACTGAATAGCAATAATAATAATAATTAATAATAATAATCCAGTTAAAAAAATGGGCAAAGGCTCTGAAATTTTTCTAAAGACATATAAATGGCCAACAGTTATATGAAAAGGTGCTCAACATCAGTAATCATCTGGGAAATGCAAATCAAAATCATAATGGGATATCATCTCATACCTGCTAGGATGGCTGTTACTGAAAAGACAAGAAATAAAAAGTGTTGTCGAGGGTGTGGGAAAAAAAGAAGCCCTTGTATACTGTTGGTGAGAATGTAAATTGGTACAGCAATAATGAAAAACCATAGGGAGATTCCTTTTTAAAATAAAAGTAGAACCATTACACGATTCAGCAATCCCAGTTCTGAGTATATATCCAAGGGAAATGAAATAAGTAAGTCAAAGAGATGCCTGCACTCCCATGTTCACTGCAACTCTATTCACAGTAGTCAAGATACAGAAACAACCTATATGTCTGCTGACAGGTAAATGGATAAAGAAAATGTGGTGTGCATATATATACAATGAAATATTATTCAGCCTTGAAATGAAGGAAATCCTGTCATTTGCAACAACATGGATGAACTTGGAGGACATTGTGCTAAGTGAAATAAGCCAGGCACAGAAAAACATATACAGCCTGATATCAATTATATGTGATACCTAAAAAAGTCAAAATCAAAGAACAAATAGAAGAAGGGTGGTTACCAGGAGTCAGGCAAATGGGGAGATGTTAGTTAAAGAGTACAAACTTTCAGCTATAAGATGAAGAACTTCTGGAGACCTATGGAGCATCGTGGTGATTATAGTTAATGACAATATATTGTACACTTGAAATTTGCTAAGACAGTAGACCTCAAGTGTTCTCACTACAAGAAAAAAAAGGGTAACTATATGGGGAGGACTTCAAAAAGTTCATGGAAAGATTCATATTCTCTTTTAATTCTATTTTTCCACTAACTTTTTGAAAATAGCTTGATTGTAGTAATTATTTTCACAATGTATATTTCTTTCTTTCTTTATTTATATATATATATTTTTTTGAGACCGGCCGCACTGTGCTCAGCCACTGAGCACCAGCCATCCCTATATAGGATCTGAACCCGCGGCGGGAGCGCTGCCACGCTCCCAACGCCACACTCTCCCGAGTGCGCTGCAGGCTCAGCCCCACAATGTATATTTATATCAAAACATCACATATACACCTTAAATATACAATTTTTATTTGT
>NW_007733950.1:80435-82297 GCF_000696425.1 Galeopterus variegatus
CACAATGTATATTTATATCAAAACATCACATATACACCTTAAATATACAATTTTTATTTGTCAATTATACCTCAATAAAGCTAGGGGGAAAAGAAATTTTGAATTTCTATAAAACAAAGTTCGAGCATCTGGCTCAAGCATTTTTATGAGCTAAGTAGGGTCAAGTGCAATCGTTATTTACAAAGCAACTGAGGCAGTGAGTGATCTGACAGATTGTGCCTTCACAGGGTTCTCCTAAGTCAGGTATGCAGACACTGCTGACTGCTTAACCCAAATGCCATACTCCACTTCTTCTCAGCTAAGAAAACTCTCATTTTAGTCATGTGGCCATGTGCACAGGCCCAGGTAGTTAATCATGATTGGTGTGAACTAATCATGTATATCATAATAGTGATTTACTCAGAGTGAGCTGGTGAGCCAGTCCTGGCCAACAAAATATAAGAAGTCACTGGGGAGTTCTGTAAAAGGAATCCCCCATCTTCAGGAACTCAGAAGTACTGAGGAAGAAAGTCCTTTTGCTGCCTCACCTGTACTCTTACTACCTACTTTTAAGATTATTCTATGAAAACATGATACCTGGAGCTGCAGCAGCATTTGTGTGACATGAGGGAAGACATTGACATTACATATAAACTGAGGCTGGTAGTGCCATAGGACCAAAGAAATCAGAGTATTGAATGACATTGTTTACTTGGAAACCAAACCTGAGTCCTCACACCTCTAGACAGCCTGCAAATCCAACAGCAAATGACCCTAAAATTTAAGTCATGTACGCCACAATTTTGGTTACTTGCAGCTATCCTTATTTTAGAGATAAATTAAGATAACTTGGCTAAAACTTTGAAAAATAATTTATTTGTTATTGGGACAGTATGTTCTTCTAGAGCAGGGACTTCTAGGTCTTTCAGTCCAGATCCCAGATCAGGATCTAGCATCACATGGATGCTCAGTAGATGTGTGATATATACATACATGTATACCTCCATAGACAAATAAATTGAGAGTAAAGTTTGGGGTGGGTGTGATTAAACTGTAAAATGTTTAAAGCAGAGAAACAGCATCTTTTGACAACCTAACACAAGCCAGCCCTTGTCCTACTGGATTCCCCCAATCCAGTGTGGTACCAGGGCAGGAGGGTGTTAGCTCCCTACCCTGGGTACAGGCACAGAGTGGTGCATTGACTGTAGAGAATTTAAAAACAATATTGAAAACAGGCTGAAGTTGGTCTGCTCTCTATTATCACCATGATCCAGAAATTCTAAACAATGTCCATGATAAAATACTGCACCCTGAGACCAACCCGAGTTTTGTTAGTCTAAGCTCTAAGCAATTGTTGTCATTATTATTGAGTTTTAATAAGATACATGCAAGCTTTAAATTAACACTTTTTTCTGTTACTTGTCATTTAACATTGTATTTACACAGAAGTTTATTCAGAGACTCAGTTTCAGAGTCAGCCCTCAACATGCACAGACCCAGCTATGGGCATTCATGTTGAGACTGTCTTTGTGACAAGTTCCAACCATTCCAGCTGGCTTCCAGTGCTGTTCACAGCCCTAGCAGTCGGGGTTACCTCTCCTTATATTTCAACAAGTGACTCTGAATGAACATCCACAGCACAGTGACTGAAAACAGTGAAGACACAGCACTGTAGAGTTATTTCATTTCTGACATTCTATGTGGCAACTTGGAGGATTAACTTACATTTAAAATTTAAAACAATGAAAGAGAGTGAAAATACAGAATGTTATTTTCTTGGCTGGTAACTGCAAATTTTAGTTCATCAATAAAATATTGATCTAAATTTAAATTTTTCTGATGTGGAATTTTAGATGATGTTATTACAAACACTATTTACAAAC
>NW_007733950.1:83098-86770 GCF_000696425.1 Galeopterus variegatus
AAAAATACAGAATGTTATTTTCTTGGCTGGTAACTGCAAATTTTAGTTCATCAATAAAATATTGATATAAATTTAAATTTTTCTGATGTGGAATTTTAGATGATGTTATTACAAACACTATTTACAAACAACCAGTATCCACAATTTAATCTTTGAAGTTCAGCACATAGAAATTGCAGATAAGGCTATTAACTATACAACAATAAGATGTAAGGAAATGGACTTCTTGCATGTGATAAAAATTAAAATTTCAAAGAAAAAATGCCAGGAGAGACAACAAAAGATGCTGGTATTACATTGCTAGGAGAAATCAAAAGAACAAAAGGATATTCAATGGCCTCAATCATTTTCACAAGGAACTGGACACTTGTTCTAAAGCAATTGATCAAATAATGTTAATATTAGTTATCATAAAACCATTTTTCCTGATTTTTACAGAAGATTTTAAGAAATGTAAACTTTCTAGTGAAAGTATCTTAGGGCAATTTTTTTATTTTTTTCATTTTAGAGGCATTTGAAAACTGGCAGACTTGATCCCCAAAGAAACAAAGACATGGCCAGTAAAACAATTTCTGAAATTTATTGTAAAGTGGTATTTTTATGAATCTTCTAAACTTATACTTACATTTAATACTTTTCTTAATAAGAAATAAACGTTTTGAAATTAAAGTTAATAAAAACAAATTTTTGACCAACTATGGGGGAAGATGGATTAAGTCTGGCTATACCATCCATTGAACATAAGTAGGCAAAAAAGACCAATCTTGACAGTCATTGATAAATTTGCAGAAGGTTTAAAAACAGAAACTGCAATATTATGTACACATAGGTGTAAACTTATTCCCCTCTTTAAAAAATACCCTAATGTAATTAGAAAGTATTAATCCTTTAATTTTTTTCCTTTATTGTAATGCAGTATTTTTAATCATGATTATATATATGCTCATAGAAAAATTTTACTGTCTGCATTTCTTTTTCTGCTACTGTTATATTCATTCATTTTATGGTTATTACTGAAGATCATTTTGTCACTTAGAGGAAGGAGGCATTCAAAATGATCTGTCTCCATGCATCAAATGTGCTAGGCACGGCACTTTCGACAGTGACATTTTACAAACAAAAAAACTAAAACTTAGTGAAGTTAGCTGTTCGGGTCCCAGACTCAATACACTTAAAGAACTAGGATAGCTCTTCATGAGAATTCAGGTGATTGCCTCTCTTAGAACTCGTAGAGCTTACCAACTCAGTCTACTCACAGGATAAAGTTGTAACCTTAAGTTTTTAGAGAGAATATTGTGGTCAACTGCATGTATATTCATAAATATTACTTGAATATAAGTCAACCCCATTCTAAATCCTTTTACCCAGACTCCCTTGCTTCACCCAAACAAATTTTTCCACTAAAAAATAAATATCAACTGTGAAACAGTCTATTTGTGTAAGCAAAAACATTATCTAATCCCCATTTATGATGATTCATACATATACAATGTACTTGATTATACTTTTTGGTAATGTTACATTTCTAGTAAAGTTTATTAAAAACAGAACTCTTTGAGGGATGCAAAGGGAATCACTGTAAAAATCTATAATAAACCCTATACTCCCAGCCACATTCCCCTAGTTAATATTGTTCTTGAANTAGTAAAGTTTATTAAAAACAGAACTCTTTGAGGGATGCAAAGGGAATCACTGTAAAAATCCATAATAAACCCTATACTCCCAGCCACATTCCCCTAGTTAATATTGTTCTTGAAGATATACACAGGAAAGGCAGGTGGGGCCCCTTCTCAGTTGTGTTATACTATATTCTGTTTCCATGGGAATGCATGCTAAGGAGATGAAATCATGAAGTACTCCAGGAGGTCCTGATAACTCAATGGGGCATAGTAACCTGCTGAAAATATCTACATTCACGTAAAATATGGCAAAGGAGAATAATGGAAATTTGGGGGAGGGGAGGGAATGAGCACCGCAGACATGGCAGACCAAGTTGATACTAGCGCCATGCTGAGTTTGAAGCTATATTTTATAACTGTGGGTTATGTAATATTAAAATGTCACCAATTGCAATTTAATATGGTCAAGGTTTACACTTTGAGTGTCCATGTATCTCTCTTTCAAACCCTCTCCCTCTATCCTATAAAATTTCAACCCAATGGATTTTTTCATCAGTTTTTTCTATCATTACCAATATCCTTTATCTTATCAAATGTATATGTATGTCAGTTATTGTGACCATAAAGTGCCAAGCAATTTATGAAGATCATCTCATTTGTATTTCAGAATGTGCTTGTCATATAGAAATTACTTTTTCCCCCCTATTTCACTGCTGAGGAAATTGAGAGTCAGTTAAGTCAGCAGAGCTCATAACTCATATACAGAACTCAAACCCTGGTCTCTCCAGAGCCTTTTTCACTAAACTGCATTCCATCACTGATGGGGCAGACACTTGAGATTCCTGATTCATTTGATTCACATTTGGCAGCTTATGAACATTTTATGAAATGACAGTTTTTAGCAGGCATAACAGGAACCCCAGCTTGGCCTCAAGCTTCCCAGCATAGCTATTCAACCAGGAAGAGGGTGCATGAGTTTTCTCTACAAGTTAAATGTCATGATGGTTTTGGCAAAAAGCAAGTTCGGAGTAGGTATATCTAATGAGAAGGTGGAAGAAAAAGAGAGAATACCACGGTGAAGGTATCTGAGCATGTTCTCTGCAGGGCCTTACCAACTCATATGTCAGCCCTGTGGACAGAGAGGCTGAGACACCAGCTGAAGGAGCTCTGTTCATGAAGGACTCTGACACTTGGAGTATTAGCTATGCCAATCAGGGCACAAATCATAAACCAGAGTGGGAGAAAGAACATGCCTCAGTTTTGCTGTCAGTTAGGGCTGGTTATCTGCAATAACAAATAGGACCAAAAAAGTATAATGGCTCAGGCAAAGAAATGTTTCTTGGTGTTGGTTGTTTTTGGTTTTATTTGTTTGTTCGTTGTTTTTTGTTTTGTTTTGTTTTGTTTTTGGTGTGCGTGACATCTAGCCAGAGGTTGAGGGGAACCCAGAGAATCACCCACAGGAGGTTTGATGGGCCAGGCCTGGAAATGGTGCCCCTCACTTCCACTCATGCCAGCTGCCTTGCAATTGGTAACATGACCAAACGCGACTGTGAGGGAGCATGGGAAATGTAGTCTTGCTGGGTGCTCAAGAAGAAAAGAAAATGGGTTAGAGATCAGCTGATAGACTCTAGAAAAAATACATCCCCAGTAGCTTTGAAAAAACTTAGTTTGGATAACAACTTAACTATCAACATTCTCAAAGAAAGATCCTTTGCCGTGGCTTCATAGTCAGCAAGAAAGGCCAGAACAGCTACTTATAAGAAAGAAGATGGCTGTTTCCCTGAGGTAGCAGGGATGTCTGCTCAGGGCTCACAGGAAAGGAGGTTGAGTAACAATTGGTGGAGCAAGAGGCAGAGATACCTAAAATTAATAAGTACTTATTTTAAAATATTTATACAGTAAAGCATGCGAAGAAAAAGGAACTGGAGGGCCGAGCCCGTGGTGCACTCAGGAGAGTGTGGCTCTGGGAGCGCAGCAACGCTCCTGCTGCGAGTTCGGATCCTATATAGGAATGGCCGGTGCGCTCACTGGCTGAGCGTGGTGTGGGTGACAC
>NW_007733950.1:88543-90753 GCF_000696425.1 Galeopterus variegatus
ACTCCCATGGAGTTTTATAGTTTTCTTCACATAAGTCCTGACCTTTATTTTTTCTGTTTTTTTCCTAAATGTTCTATGCATTAAGCTATATTTCATATCAGAATGCTCTCCTTTGATTTTTCTCCCTGATCCTGTATGTCAGATAAAAATTTTTCAAGTTTTAAATATTCATTTTTTTAACCAGCTGCCTTATTGGTTTTTCTTTTAATATCTAAGAGTTTTTAGTTGGTTTCTTGAGTTTTTATAGAATTAGAAATTTGACTTTTTCATTATTTATTATTATCTCTTGCTTTATCTTCTTAGCTATTTGCATGGCTAGCTTTTCCAAAACAACATGAAAGAATAACAGCAGCAGCAGACATGCTTGACTATGTCTGCCTTTAATGAAAATGACATTGTGGGTGAAGGTGTGTTTGTATGGTATGTGTATATGAATGTGTATCCATATTTATGTTTAGCATATGAAGAAAATATCATCTTAGTTCTGTTCCACCGAGACTTTTAGTAAAGAACAATTGGTAAAAGTTATTAAATGCCCTTTTAACAACTATCATGGTACTTACAGGAAGTAATTCTGGCAGCTAGGCTTTGCATTTGGCAGGGAGTTTCCAAGCAAAAATGGAAGAATAACTTTGGTTACATCGTATTTCTTGCCTGTAACAGGGAAGGACAAATCTCTTTTCAATTCTGTAAAGACATCTCTAGTAATCCCAAATTGAGCCATATTAAAAAAAACCAACTTCAGAGTATTTTTTAAAAATAAATAATGACATACACACTATTTAAGGAGAACAAAATGATTGCCATGAANCATCCCCAGTAGCTTTGAAAAAACTTAGTTTGGATAACAACTTAACTATCAACATTCTCAAGGAAAGATCCTTTGCCGTGGCTTCATAGTCAGCAAGAAAGGCCAGAACAGCTACTTATAAGAAAGAAGATGGCTGTTTCCCTGAGGTAGCAGGGATGTCTGCTCAGGGCTCACAGGAAAGGAGGTTGAGTAACAATTGGTGGAGCAAGAGGCAGAGATACCTAAAATTAATAAGTACTTATTTTAAAATATTTATACAGTAAAGCATGCGAAGAAAAAGGAACTGGAGGGCCGAGCCCATGGTGCACTCAGGAGAGTGTGGCGCTGGGAGCCCAGCAACGCTCCTGCCGCGGGTTCGGATCCTATATAAGAATGGCCGGTGCGCTCACTGGCTGAGCGTGGTGTGGGCGACACCACACCAAGGGTTGCGATCCCCTTACCGGTCACAAAAAAGACAAAAAAGAAAAAGAAAAAGGAACTGGATATTAATAATAATCATTCCACCTGGTGATTAAAATTATTAACATTTTGGTAAATAGCCTGCCAAAACACACTTCTGTCCTCTCCTCCTTTCCCCTCCTCTGCCCTCTACTTCTCTCCCGTTCCCTCTCCTTCTCTCCTCTCTTTCCCTCTCTTCTAATCTGTAAGTACAGACCTCTAATTTTACTATTAAAGACTTTCACTCCTCCTGCATATAAATGATTGAGTCAATACTTTATAAGTGGAATCTTGGTCTGTTTCCTCTTTTTTGTTTTTGCCTACCTGTATTCTTTTTGCTAATAAATGAAGCTGCAATGAATATCCTTGTTTATATAACTTGAGTCACTCATCTAATTATTTACATAGGAAAAATTAAAACACAAGACAATTGATGCATACACATCATTCATCTCTATGTACCTGGGTACATAATCCTGAGCATGCCCATTTAAAATTCTGAAATATATTTACAAATTTCTCTCAAGAAAACTATACCCATTTAATCTTAGCAGTAAGTGAATGCTCGATCTCCTTAGTTTCCAACACAAGATAACTTCATATGTTCTATAGCAAAAAAGAACTCCCATTCTTATTTTAATTTGCGTTCTTTTGATTACTAGTGTAGTACAGCATCTATTCAAATGCTTATTGGCCATTTTGCATTTTTTACATTTAAATATCAGTCAGTTCAGTGCCCTTCCCAACTGCTGCTCCTTTTCAGAATTTTATTTTATTAATTTTTTTTTTTTTTTACTGTGCCAAAATTTATATTTGGTTAAACTTTGAACAATTTATTTTTAAAATTTTAGTTGAAGTTGTGTTAAGTGTACAGATTTGCTCAGAGAATAACACTGTCACCAGAATGAGTACTTGCACAAGAACCCAGTGTGACTCTTCATTTATTTTCCCCTTTTTATTA
>NW_007733950.1:91690-93529 GCF_000696425.1 Galeopterus variegatus
AATGTGTATCCATATTTATGTTTAGCATATGAAGAAAATATCATCTTAGTTCTGTTCCACCCAGACTTTTAGTAAAGAACAATTGGTAAAAGTTACTAAATGCCCTTTTAACAACTATCATGATACTTACAGGAAGTAATTCTGGCAGCTAGGCTTTGCATTTGGCAGGGAGTTTCCAAGCAAAAATGGAAGAATAACTTTGGTTACATCGCATTTCTTGCCTGTCACAGGGAAGGACAAACCTCTTTTCAATTCTGTAAAGACATCTCTAGTAATCCCAAATTGAGCCATATTAAAAAAAAAACAACTTCAGAGTATTTTTTTAAAAATAAATAATGACATACACACTATTTAAGGAGAACAAAATGATTGCCATGAAATTGAACACATATCAAGTGATTATGTGGAAAACCTCAAACATCATTGTCCCAGCAGTTTACAATGTGAAACCAAAATAAAGATGGCTATAGGCAGGAAGGAGAGGTACACAGTTGCTTCCTACCTTACAAAGAAAGCCAACAGTTGTTTTTTAAAACCAACTTTTCTTGATATGTGGGATCTTTCAGGGGAATGAAGGAGTTGATCTTTCATGTCCCTTTCACTTCTGCTAGACCAATATGAGTGTCCACTAGAAGCAGAGGTAGCTAATGGCCATTGGAAACATGGCAGGCAAAGAATGTAAGAAAAAGGAGGGGGTATTTTTGATTTTGGCTGACTGGTCTGGAAGAACCAATACCCAGTGGGGAGAGAGAAGTTGTGTTTCTCCAGCAAACCTCTTCCTACTTCCTCATTCACCTCTGTACACTGCTGTGGGTTGAATGTGTCCACCGAAAGTTCATGTCTTGGAGACTTAATTTCCATGGTCGCAGTGTTAAGAGCGTGGGAAATCCTATTATGGTAATTGAAAGGTGGGGATTTCAGGAGGTGATTAGATTATGAGGACCATACCCTCATGAATGGATTAATCCATCAATGGTTTAATGAGTGATCATGGGCGTGGTTATAATGGCTCTATAAGGAGTTCAAGTGAGAAGCTTAGCTCTCTCTTGCTCAGCCCGTTCTCACCATGTGACACCCTGCATCACTGTAGAGAGTCGCCACCCACCAAATGTGTTCCCTGGACTTTGGACTTCGCAGCCTCCAAAACTGCAAAAAATAAATTTTATTCTTTATAAATTACCCAGTTTCACGTATTCTGTTATAAGCAACAGAAATGGACTACCACTACCTCCATAAATAGACACTTCCTCCTTCTGAGCCCTATACCATTTAGTCTGTCTCTCGTTGGCATTTTCTATTCTAATTATTTATGTACATACTTGTTTCCCAACAAGAAAATAAAACCACTGAAGGTAAAATTCATCTCCTTGTATCATTCCCACCCACACCCGATAGTGCCCAACACAGGATCCTGTGTACAGCAGACACTGTGCAGTAAACATCACTGAATGAATAAGTAAGTGATAAGCATAAGCTTAACTTAGATCCCTTAACAGTATTTCTCTTGATCAGAAGAATAATAACAACAGCTGATTTTTATAAAGTGCCTAGTATGTGTCAAGACTTTAATATGGACTATCCCTTTAATCTTTATAATGGTTCTGGCAGGTAGATATCATTATCCCCACTCACGAGATGAAGAAACAAGGCTCAGAGATGTCACCCAACTTGCCAAGACTCACATAAAAGAGACTGGAAGGCCTTTCTGACATTGAAAACCATGTTGTTTCCAAAGTGCTATGTTGTCTGGTATCAATAGCCATTTCATCCTTTATTACATGATCTGTTTGGTGTTTCTGTTCTGCAAAGATTACTTTTAAAAATTTTAGGAGAAAAAAA
>NW_007733950.1:94971-96237 GCF_000696425.1 Galeopterus variegatus
ATGAAGTTTAAGCCCATCTATACTGGTTATAGTGGTAGGTACTACCAAATCTGTTTTTATTTAAACAATTCTAAATGTCTTTCAAGGGAAACTTCAAAATGAGAAGTATGAGCAAAAACAGAAGAAAACAAGAAAAACCCTCAGAAGCCAGCTCGTGAAGGGCCACATGTATCATGCCCAGGGTTGGGGCGAAATCACTAGAATAAGCATGTTAAAAAACTGGACAACTAACTTCAAATGTTGATAAAAGTAGAGCAAGGATGGAAAACTGTTTTCAAGTTGCATTTACACTTAATCAATTGTCAGAGTCTTTCTGGAGCTTCTTGCTGAGAAGAGTCTGAGGCCAGATGCAGGCTCAAGGAAGAAAGAGCATCATGACCTATTTCTAATGTCTCATGGTCATAGTCATGTGGTCACTCACAGTGCTGTTACTCTTGCCACACATATGTTTCATAACCTACGTTTCAAAAGAAAAAGAAGGTCACGCTTTTAAGAAACAGTTTGGTCTATCAGAATCATTTATTCAGCTGTAAGACTTAGTAGAGAAGCTATTTGCTTCGTCTTACAGCTATTTGCTTCTCTAACTGACACAATATATTTATTGGGTAATTGAGTTGCTAATAATAACTTTTTAAATTGAAAACCAATATTCCCTAGGACTGTATACAGACCAGAAGAAAACATAAATGAAAGATTCAGTCTGATCCTTTATTCATCAAGTAACATGGTACACAGGAAGACAACTTTTTAGATCACTCCCTGGTCCATCCAATAACATTCGCACACAGGGTGGTGCCCTGCACACACATAGGCAGAAGTGGGACTAACTAACTCACCGGAGATGTATACTAGCCAGCGGAAGCCAGACCGTGGGGAACTCTAAAGTAATCCAGGCCCAACTGTGAGAACTCTAAGTGCCAAACCACAAATAGTTTTAAAGAATATTGGTATTGTGGTCCTCTGGTTTTCACACACTCAAAAAAGCACTGGGAGTTAGGAGTTTCCCTAAAGGAGAAAGAAAACCCAAAGTCAAACACTGCCTAGTGCATTTGAACTTCGTGAAAAAAGCTGTTTGATTTGAACCTATTTGCATGTCTTTAAATTTTGCCCCAGATTGTATATTGTTTTAAAACAATGGTAGATGTTTAATGATCTATGGTTTTTCATTAGAAAACAGTATTGGCTGAAATGTGTGCTCTCCCTGCTTCTTTCTTTTTTTTTTTTTCCTTTTTGTCTTTTTTCGTGACCGGTAATGGGATCGCAACC
>NW_007733950.1:97401-101773 GCF_000696425.1 Galeopterus variegatus
TCCTTTTTGTCTTTTTTCGTGACCGGTAATGGGATCGCAACCCTCGGTGTTGCGCCTGCACTGCGACCGGCAACGGGATCGCAACCCTCGGTGTCGCACCCACACCGTGCTCAACCAGTCCCTATATGGGATCCGAACCCTCGGCAGAAGCGCCACCGCGCTCCCAAGTGCCGCACTCTACCGAGTGTGCCACAGGGCCGGCCCTCCCTGCTTCTTTCGATTGTGCATAGTAACAGGGAATCCCTTCATTAAATCTGGTCACTCTTTCTATAAATCAGTTTTTGCCTGGTGACAGTTATTGAAATTGCCTGCCGAATGCTCAGAAGAAAACCCAGCCCTGCAAAACCTAGCCTTTAAGTGATACAGAAAAAATTAAAATTTGATGAAGTATGTCACACTTATACCTGTAAGATGATTCTTTAACTGACCAGTTTTAGAAAATATATTCATTGTCCTAGGATATAGACTACTAAGAAAGTTCGCTAATGGAAAAAACTAATCAGAATTGTAATTTAAAATATGCATTTGTGCTTCTTTATCACTGGATTCCAGAGTTTGTTTGTTGCCCAAGTTTTCAAAAAAAAAAAAAAAAAGACTCTTCCCTGATCTTCCATTTGATTTAGGTTATTGCTAGGTTTTCTTGCCTTTTAATATGTGGGAAAAAACAAAGAACAAACCCCCCCAAAAAATTCCCCCTAATCTTAGCCAACAGTAGTGTTTAATTTTCTCACAGTACAAGGGGTCTTCAAAAAAAAAAAAATGGAAAGATTCATATTATCTTTAAATTCCATTTTCCATGAACTTTTTGAAGTACCCTTGTATCCGAGTCTGAATGATTTTTAGTTTTACTCTGAGATTTCTATTGTAAAATGCTTTGTCTGTTTTGAAAATAGGGTGTAAATACACAGAAACCACAGAAGATCATTACCTAAGCCTTACAGCTCCAGTCCCAGAATACCCTACCACATGGTGGCTGAATCTGCTAGACTATTTTGAGTAATGTTGAAAAGAAATGTAGAAGAGTTATTATTAAACCATCTCATGGAGAGAACAATCTATTCCAGCTGTGTAAGTTGTCAGGAGACAGTTGACAACCTTCTTTAGCAACACATTCCAGAGCCACAGTGCCACAGGGTGCTGTAGCACTGGGCCCAGTGCAAACGTCCACCCTTGGCCAGCAGTGAGGACTGAAACGTGTCATTCATTGGTCCTCTCCAGTCCAGGCTTGCCAGATAGTTCACAACACCCACATCATCCCAACTCACTACACACACACCATCCCAACTCTTTTCTCAAACATCATCTTATGAGTCACACAAACAAATTTTCTACTTAAATATACTGTACCAACTACTTTAAAACTTTGGAGACCTTGAACCTGATAATTGCATTATCTAGACAACTCCCTGATTTTACTTGATTTTAATGGATGTTTCATGAAACATCACAGCTACAAACATGTTATGAGTAGTCCTACTGCTGTTCTTTAAGTAATCCCTGTGATCATCAACTCTGTCTTTTGGCTCATGTGTCACTTCCACTGGGACAGCCTTCCTGTTGTGCTCAACTTCTTCAAGACTGAACTCATGTTTCCTTTGTGCCTTCCATGCCTGGTGAAAGAGATCCCTCGTCCCTGCTGAAAGTGATCTCTTTTTCCTTTGAACTTCAGAATAATTTACTCTGCCCTCTCCTACCTTATTTTTATTTATTTATTTATTTTACCATGTAAGACAGTTTTTAGCTGAATGTCTTCACTTTCCCAAAAGACTGCAGGTTTCTTTAAAACAAGATTTTTGCCTGATTCATAAGGTACCAACCAAAAACCTAATAAAAGCTCAATAAATTATTTATTTGACCAATGAATGAATGAAAAGAAACAGGATTTTAAAACATATTGTTATTAGATAATTATATTATTATATAATGCACTGCTATAAGGACTGACAGTCAATTTTTAGAATTTTCACGGAAATAATAATGATTCCCAATTTTTTTAAACTCACAATATAGTCCCATTGCTTGATTTTGTGGTAACATCTCTCCTTTATCTAGAAAAATGATTCACGGCATAATTTTTTATTTTAAAAAATTAGAAATTGTGTTTATATTAAAATATTTCTTTGGATAACTGTTATAAAAGTAGTTTTGAGGATTATAAATCATGGTCAAGTAAAACAACACTTAGAGGTACAAACATACTCAATACCGGTTGTATTAGTTTCCTGGGGCTGCTGTAACAAAGTACCTCAAACTGAGTGGCTTAAAACAACAGAAATTTATACTTTCATAGTTCTGGAGGCTAGAAGTCTGAAATCGAGATGTTGACAGGGCGTGCTTCCTCTAAAGACTTTATGGAAGAATCTTGCCTAGTGTCTTCCAGCTTCTGTTAGCCCTAGGCATCCCTTGGCTTATGATAGAGGTCAATCTCTGCTTCTGTCATTACATGGTTGTCAGTGTGTCTGCGTGCTCAAATTTCCCTAATTTTATAAAAATGCCATTTGTTTGATTAAGGCCCATCTTAATCTCATATGACCTCATCTTAACTCGATTTCATCTGCAGAGATTCTATTTCTAAATAAGGTCATATTTACATATACTGGAGGTTAGGACTTGAACATATCTTTTTTTAGGACACAACTCAAACCACAATATAGGTCATCCTGAAAATTACTGCCAAACTTAAAGAATAATATTTGTTTTAAGTTTTCAAGGACGGGACATGCATAGATGACTTCGAAGATGGGGTTTATAGTAAAGACACATAGACATATTGAGTAGCAGGGGAAGTTTTCATAGTAATGTATGACAAACTTTGTATTCTTAGGATCTAAAACTGTGATATACACTGGACTTCACAGAGATTCAGGGCAAAAGATCAGTGTTGGAACAAGAACAAATCAAGTTCAAATGGCCTGTTGTATCTTTATTTGTCCAACATTTAGAAGTCCACAATGAGATTTATTGGGTTGTTTTCCACACCCAGTGTGGAGCAGTGATATTGGGTCATATTTTTTTTAAACCCTNTGGAACAAGAACAAATCAAGTTCAAATGGCCTGTTGTATCTTTATTTGTCCAACATTTAGACGTCCACAATGAGATTTATTGGGTTGTTTTCCACACCCAGTGTGGAGCAGTGATATTGGGTCATATTTTTTTTAAACCCTCTGAATAGCAGACATTGGTTTTCCATGTGACCACTGTCAAATTATAGTTGTTTCTATCTATATCTATCTCTAGTTAAATTGGAATATTCTTCTGTTCTTAGTTAATAAATATTTTTTAACATCAAAAATTAAAGATGAGTGTTATCTGATCATCTGACTGAGGGGCAGTTATGGAAGTGCTCATATATAATTTTTCCCCCTTTGGTTGAATGATGTACTACAGCAATGGTTTTTCTATTATGGAATTATTCTTATATTCCTTTCAAAAACTCAACCTGGACATTATGTATGTTTTCTTTAATATTCTGCTGAATTTATTTTACTGTTGTTTTATCAGAATTTTTAAAATTTTATTTGTACATGAGGTAGATCGGAGTTTTTGGGTGTCTGCTATTTTTGCCAGGGTTGCAATATTGTAATTATGCTGTTTTACAAAATTGAGAGGTTTTTTTTTTCCCCTACATTTAAAAAATATACAGAATTTGTTTATTAAAAGTTTGAAATACTTTGGGTAAATGCCAAGGAGCACAATTGCTGGGTCGTACGTAAGAGTACATTTAGTTTTGTAAGAAGCCGCCAAATAGTCTTCTGAGGTGGCTGTACCATTTTGCATTCCCACCAGCAATGAATGAGTTTCACTTCCTCCACATCTTTGTCAGCATTTGGTATTGTCAGCGCTCTGGATTTTGACTGTTCTTTTTTTTTTCTCTTTCTTTCTTTTTCTGCTTTTTGATTTTTAAATTTATTTGTACATATTTGCGGGATACAGTGTGCTGTTTCAATACATGTACATACTGTCCAATGATTCACTTCGAGTAGATAGCATATCCATCGCCTGAACGTTAATCTTTTCTTTGTGGTGATTACAGTCAAGATCCTGTTTTTCTTTGTTGTTGTTGTTGTTGTTGTTGTTTTTTAGCTACTTAGAAATATTTGAAATAGTAATATTAGGTCTAGTCAACCTAGAACACCAGAACTTATTCTTCCTAACTACCTGTGTGGATTGAGTTATGTCCCTCGCAAAACTTCCTGAAGCTTGAATTGTGTCCCCCAAGTTTTATGTATTAGAAACTTAGCCCCCCACTGTGACTGTTAAGAGGATAGGAAATCCTATTACAATAATTGAAAAGTAGAGCCTTAAAGAGATGATTGAATTGTAGGACTGTGCAGTAAGCAATGGATTAAAAATGGTGGTCAAGGGTGTGGT
>NW_007733951.1:0-19027 GCF_000696425.1 Galeopterus variegatus
TATTAGACTTTACACAATTGTGGGAGATGTGAATGTAAAGGTCTTTAAAGGAGGGGATAGTTGGAGGATCACAGAAAGTCACTAACCTGGGAACATGAATGGGAGCTTGCAAAGGACTCTATGTTGTCTCTGCTGGAGTCCTGAAGCCACTGAAGATAAGCCAGGCAGGCTGTTGGCCAGGAAAGCTGGACATGAAGTGTTGGGAAGCAAGAACACCTACTTCAGGTACCACAGTGTGGTGACTTTATAACCGTCTCTCATTGCATCTAACCTGGCCTAGGATTGAGAACAGCCAAAGCAGGAGGCGGGCAGGAGCCGAGGGAGCTGTAAAGCTAGCCGCTGCCTCATGCCCACAAGGTGACCGAGGACATCAGTACCTGCGTGCTTTGAGCGTAATGGCTGCCACTTCCCTTTCGCATCCAAAATCTTGCACAGGTATCTCTGTGACCACCTGTAAGCAGGAGCCGTACAATCAGGGAATTTTGGGAAGCATAATTCCAGCTTAGCTCAGCTGCCACAAAATAAAGCCACCTCACAATGTCACCTCAAAGCAGAGACTAAAATCATTTTAGCCTCATTTCCTCACGAGTGAAAAAGGAGTAATAGTACTTACCTGGGAGAGTTGCTGTGAGAATGCATTGGTTATAGTATCTAGTACATAGTCTATAACATTATTTATGCCGTGAAACGAATTAATTTAATATCTTTAATAGAAGTTTTATGGCATTTCACTCTGTTTTCCAAATTATCCTCTTTTGATAAGATTACTTTTATGATTTGCTATTTCTAAAAGAAATTACACTTAATTTTCTTGAAATATACTTTAACATCATGTTTAGTGGGCCATTTCCTTTGGTTATAGATGATTTTTAATATTATTCAGAGTAAAATTCAAATATGGTTAACATTTGTATTTATGACCTCAAACTTGAAAATAAGCATATGATTTGGATAACATGAGCTCTCTTCAGTCATCAACAGCCTGGTCCTCAACCTATACTGACTGGAATTTCAAGATCCCTCCAAAAATTTTGAGATCCTCTCTCATGATGTGGTCTCTTCCATTGAGGCCCTTGGGACTATTGTCTACAAGGAAATCAAAGTACTCAGATCGTAGGGTTGCCAGAATTAGCAATAAAAATACAGGAAGCTCAGTCAAATTTGAGTTAAAGATAAACAGTGGATTAATTTTAATATAAGTATGTGAAATACAATTATTTAGGACATTTTTATAAAAAATTATTTTTCATTAGAAATTCAAATTTCTAATCCTGTAGGCATCCTGTATTTTATATGGCAATCCTGTCTGATTCTTCTTTCCTCCTGGGGCACCCTGACCTCACTAATTCAGGAATCTCTTCTACTGCCATACTTTCTAATACTATTTTTGCTAACAATTCCCATAGCAATTCACTTCACACTCAACACATCCCAAGAAGAAGCATGACCTTGACCCCTAAAATGGCTTCTACATCAAGCCACCTGTGTCTGCAGTATTACCCTTCTCCCATCTCTCCAGAGGGAATCTTAGGTTTATTCTTGAGTGCCCCTCTCCATCTTTACCTACTTTCAGACAGTTACCAAGTCCTGTCAATTCCTTCTTTAGAATAACTCCCAAGTGCTCACCTTCCTCGTTTTCATTACCACCACCTCTGCCCTGACTCCTATTCACTAGATAGTCTCCGTATCTCCAGTCTCCTTCTTTGATCCTGTCTAAATACTACTTATCTTCCTAAAACTCTACTACTGCTCCCCCATACTGTGCTGCTTAAGAACTTACATTTCTTACCATTGTCTATTATATTAAGAACTATGAGCAGTGTAAAGTCTTTTGCTCTGTGAAAGACACTGTTAAAGAAATGAAAAGACAAGTGGCAGTTCTCTCAAGAAAAAATAGATAACATGAATTGTACTATATCCACTTCAAAAATAAACTCATAGCTAACAACCTTATAACAAAGAAAAGTTAAAGAAATGAAAAGACAAGTGGCAGTTCTCTCAAGAAAAAATAGATAACGTGAATTGTACTATATCCACTTCAAAAATAAACTCATAGCTAACAACCTTATAACAAAGAAAACTGCACGGTCATAATACTTCCCTGGTGAATTCTACTAAATATTTAAGAAAAAATAATACCAGTTCTACAAAAACTCTTTCAGAAAATAAAAGAGGAGGGAGGTCAGCATCACTCTGGTACCAAAAGCAGACAAAGACATCAGAAGAAATCTACAGACCAATATGCCTCATGAACACACACACACAAATCCTCAGCAAAATATTAGCAGATTACATCCAGCAATATATAAAAAGGATAAAAATCAATACTAGTAGGCTTTATTGTGGCAATGCAAGTTAGTTTCAAAATTTAAAAATCAATCAATGTAATTTACTATATGAACAGACTAAAGAAGAAAATTTTACAGATCATCTCAATAGATACAGAAAAGAGCTTTAACTAAATTTAATATCTCTTCATGATTTAAAAAAACAAAAAACCAGGAATATAAGAAATGTTGCTCAATCTAAGAAAAAGCATCTATGAAAAACCTACAACTAACATCATACCTAATGGTGAAAGACCAAATGCTTTCTCTAAAGATGAGGATCAAGGCAAGGATGTCCACTTTCACTGTTCCTATTCAACATCCTAGTGAAGGTACTAGCCAGTGCAATAAGGCATAAAAAATAAATAAAAGACATACAGATTTGAAAGGATGAAATAAAATTATGTCTATTTACAGAAGACATGATTATCTACACAGAAAATCCCAGAGTCTATTAAAAAGCTACTAGAACTAGTGAGTTTCAGCAAGATCATAAGATATAAGGCCAATATACAAAATCAATTGTATTTTTATATGCTCACAATGAAGAAATTAAAAATCTTAAAAGTATGTTTTCAAATAGCACCAAAAAGTATAAAATATCTAAGTATTAATCTAACAAAATATGTATACTACCAGCATGCTCAACTATAAAACACTGATGAGAGAAATCAAAGAAGATGTAAGTAAAAGTAGAGATACACCATGTTCATGGACTGAAAGACTAAATATTGTTGTTGTTTCTCCTCCATATTTCTCTATAGATTAAATATGGTCTCAATCAAAGTCACTGTAGGATTTTTTGTTTTTGTAGTAATCAAGAAGCTGATTCTTAAACTTACGTGGAAAAACAAACAAAATGAAATGGCCAAAACAATATTGCTCTATAGATTAAATATGGTCTCAATCAAAGTCACTGTAGGATTTTTTGTTTTTGTAGAAATCAAGAAGCTGATTCTTAAACTTACGTGGAAAAACAAACAAAATGAAATGGCCAAAACAACTTTGAAAAAGAACAAAGTTGGAAGACTCACACTGCTAGGTTTTAAGACTTACTATAACTCTGTAGTAATCAAGACTGCATGGTATTGGCAAAAGGATAGACACATAGATCAATGGAATAGAATAGAAGACCCAGAAATAGACCCACACAAATATGTTCAATTGAATAGTGACAAAAGTGCAATAGTAATTCAATGGAGATCAAATAGTCTTTTCAAAACATAGGGCAAAATAATTGAATATCCATATGCAAACAAAAACAAAAAATCCACAACTTAATTCATATGTCACACCATATACAAAAACTGACTCAAATAGAATATAAGCCTAACTGTAAAATCTGAAACTATAAAACTTTTAGAAGAAAACATAGGAGTAAATCTTTGTGAACTTCATTAGATAATGATTTTTTAGAGACAACACCAAATGCATGGTCCATAAAAGAAAAAAATTGGACTTAACCAAAATTAAAATTTCTGCTCTTTGAAAGACACTAAAAAAAAAAAAAATACAATCCATGAAATATCTGCAAAAATATTTGCAAAAACATATCTGATAAAGGACATGTATCTAGAATATATAAAGAACTCTCAAAACTCAATAATAATAACAAAAAACCCCAGATAACCCCGTAAAAAATGGGTGCAAAATTTGAATGGACACTTCACTAATAAATATATATGGATGGAAAATAGGCACATAAAAAGATGCTCAATATCATTAGTCTTTAGGGAAATACAAGTTAAAACCACAGTAACATACAATTATATACCCAAAATGTCCAAAATAAAAATAATTGATAACACCACATATGCAAGATGATGTGAAGCAATTGAAACTCCCCTGCACTGCTGGTGGGAAGGCAGTATGATGTAGCTACTATGGAAAACAGTTTAGCAGCTTCTTGCAAAGTTAAATGTACACATATCATATAACCCAGCAATCTCACACCTCAGAATTTATTTAAGAGAAATAAAAACATATGCCTATACAAAACCAGCACACAAACCTTCGTAGAGGCTTTATTCATAATTGCCAAAAAACTGGAAACAATCCATATGTCTATCAAGAGGTGAATGGAAAAACAAACTGTGGTATATCTATGCAACGGAATACTATTCCCCAAAAAGAGGAAATGAAATGCTGATACACCAACAGGGGTGAATCTCAAAAATGTTATGCTGGGTAAAAGACACCAGACACAAAAGACTACCTACCGCATGATCCCATCTGTATTATGTTCCAGAAAAGGGAAAACTCTGGTGAGACAAAGTAGATCAGTGGTTTCCTAGAATCAGGGATAGGGCAAAGGGGAACAGGGAAATTTGTTGGGATCATGGCAATGTTCTATATCATTCCATGACTGTATAGGTTTGCCAAAACCCATTGAACTGTTTAAACTCATAGAGTTTAAGCCTCTACATTCTGTGTCCTCCATTCCATGGTAGGTGAGGGTTCTTACTGTTTTTAAGTTCACTTAATCTTCTCAATGCCTTATGGAGCACTTGACTCTTTGTAGAAGATGTTTCCAGCAGAGTCCAAGGGACCACAAGTTACGGATCATTCTGTGAAACAAGACAAGGGACATTCCAGAGGAGAATGTGAAACCATCTTGCTCCCTGAGACGCTAAAGAAGCTGCTAACCAAAGGAAATTATTCAAGAAAAACTAGAGTAAGAACCAACAGAAAGAGAGGAAATGGAATAGTCCACTAGACTTTCTTCAGAGGGAGGTGTCCACAGGTAGGCTGACCATCATGGACATTGGTGGACTCAGATTCCTGATAGGTCAAGAGGTGGGGGGGGTAAGATAATTATTGTCATCTTTGGTCTTTGAGGGCATCATATGATTGCTGTTATTGTAAGAGCTCTGTAAAATTCACTGCAGAGTTCCAGAAAGTGAAGAAGTACCAGACAACCCAGAGGTTTTAATTTTAATTTTCTAAATAGAGTCTGATGTTCTTGGGGTCTTCAAATGGCTATATCACATGCACAACAGCTGTAAATTTAAATGAAAAAGAAAACTTATGCCAGTGAAAACAAAATTCATGATCATAGACTTACATTATTTGGTTATAACTGCATGCATGGAACATGTGTCTTAGCTCTGAATGCTTTTCAAAAGCTATAGGAAAGAGATGCCATTATTATTTCCACTGAACATCGGAGGAACACGAAACTTATGGAAAAATAAATCTTTAGTCCAAGGTCTTAGAACTGGAAGCAGGTGGGATAGGGGTCTGAGCCCAGTTTCCTCTGCTCCGTGTTTTATACTACCTTCATTCATTCAACAAATATTCTTGACTATGATGTATGGACCAGCTACTTGCCTAATAAAAGAACTCTATAAGAACAGCAAAGTAAAAAAGTAAGGAAGTAACAGCGCATGTTACTTTTTTTGTAATCCGTGTTATAAATCCCCTGATCTTCAGTATACTTTAAGAAGGCATTGTAACTTATCTATATTACTTTACTGTGATATTCACAGTTATTAAGATAAAAATAAACATTTTAAGAAGTTATAAAAATCTCTCTACCCCCCCAAAAAGGAACACATCTCTAGATAAATGCTTCCCAAAAAATATTTTTTAATATTCCTTTTCAATAAATCTTGTTATAATTGAGCATGGTGTTAGAAAAATTGATATTTCACTTAAAACTAAAGATAAACTCTAATACTTAAATTTGCCACCTAAACCCTTACATTTTCCAAAGTATTTACTCTTATAATTATCCAGATATCTTAAAGAAAAAAGAGAGAAATAACTATTTTCAGTAAAAGAATGGTATGATATTATTACAGTACACAAAGTAGTATTAGCTACTCTCCTATTACTATATTTAGCTGGAATAGTCATTTAAAAATTTTGCATGACATATAACTATGCCTGAGATTCTTTTTTTTTTTTGTCTTTTTGTCTTTTTTTCGTGACCAGCAACGGATTGCAACCCTCAGTGTCGCGCCCATACCAGACCGGGACCGGCAACCCGGTCTGCATGTGGGATCCGAACCCTCGGTGGGAGCGCCGCTGCGCTTCCCAAGCGGCGCACTGTAGCAGTGCGCCACCGGGCCGGCCCCCCTGAAAAAGAGATTCTTTTTTTTTTTGTCTTTTTGTCTTTTTTTCGTGACCAGCAACGGATCGCAACCCTCAGTGCTGAGATTCTTTTTTTTTTTTGTCTTTTTGTCTTTTTTTCGTGACCAGCAACGGATTGCAACCCTCAGTGTCGCGCCCATACCAGACCGGGACCGGCAACGGGATCGCAACCCTCTGCGTTGCCCCCGCTCCTCGCTCAGCCAGTGAGCGGCCGGTCTGCATGTGGGATCCGAACCCTCGGTGGGAGCGCCGCTGCGCTTCCCAAGCGGCGCACTGTAGCAGTGCGCCACCGGGCCGGCCCCCCTGATGATATGTCTCTATAAACACTTTTGTTTTTTTAAAACCATCTTAGAAATCATACTAAATATATTCAAATCTAACCAAGTCTTTATTTTTACACTATTTTCTATAACTATAGAAACTACAACTGTAAAATAAAAAGAAGCTAAGAGAAAAAGCTTACACAAACACATTTTGATTGTCTTTATACCATTTATGTCACTGGATAGATACTTAAGGCTTATTTAAAAATTTAACTCTGTTGCTTTATGACATATGCTTCCCCCCTTACACGGCAGGATGTTTGCTTGCAAAATGACTACTTTCCTATAGTCACTCTTGATTTCAATATAACAAGACTATCATTATGACTCAAATTGAAATTAGTAGTCATCATGGAATGTTATAGTCTCTACAGACAGACAAATACTGATCATAGCAACTTCAAAAAACAGAATAAAAGCAAAATGAAATTACAATTAATTTAAAAGTATTAGTTTGAAAATGCTCTTTTAGGTTTCTAAAAACACTTTAGTCCTTGGTTAAAATAGCTCATGAACATCTGTACTTTAGGTTTTTATTTTTATCCACCTTTTTACAAAAACTATTTGAGGCAACCTTCAAACCTACATAAAAACATATATGAAAAAACAAACATATATGATAAAATATTATTTTCCTTCCATTATAATTGACAGATGCAAAATCAATATTTCCCAATATTTTCAGTGTATCCTGTTGCAAGAAAGAGTTCTTCATAAAGAATAATGCATAGGGCCGGCCTGTGGCTCACTTGGGAGAGTGTGGTGCTGACAACACCAAGCAGTGGCGCACTGGAGAGTGTGCCCCTTGGGAGCACGGCGGCATTCCTGCCGAGGGTTCAGATCCCATGTGGAGACCGGTTCCCGCTCACTGGCTGAGCGTGGTGCTGGTGGCGCACTGGAGAGTGCGCCCCTTGGGAGCGCGGCGGCGTTCCTGCCGAGGGTTCGGATCCCATGTGGAGACCGGTTCCCGCTCACTGGCTGAGCGTGGTGCGGGTGCAACACCGAGGGTTGCGATCCCGTTACCGGTCAGTAAAAAAAAAAAGACGAAAAGGGGAAAAAAAAAAAAGAATAATGCATATTATCTATAGAAATTTATAAGACAAAATGTCTTTATTGAAACATTTGACCTTATAAGACTATCCTTTATTTCAATTCACAAACATTTTAATTAAATTATTATTTTAGCAAAATTAAAGTTTTCTTATACCTCTGTCAACTGGTACTTATGTGTCATAGTTGGGTCTCATTTAAAATTTTCTGTCACTTTCAAATTTTAAGAAAAACATATGAAAATTCAGTTTTCCTAGGCCTCATTTGCCCATATATTTCTATCTACATTATTATTATTTAACACGTTTCTTCTCATTTCTTGGTCCGTAATTGATAGAGCACAGCAAGTCAAAGAAAAGTTGCCAATTATCTGATTAATTTTGATTTAGAATGCTGTTGCTCCAAATGATCCAGGCCTATTTCCTTTAGCATAAAAAAGGAAAAGAAAAGAAAAGAAAGCTGAGTAATTACCCAGAATCTAGTAACTCATGTCCCAGTTTCTAATTACATGGACTAAATTGACTATATAAATACAATTGTCCCTTTCATCCTGTTACTGGTCATTGTTTTCTTGGTATTTTATTACATTAAAAAGATTTTACAAAACTTGCCCCCCAAAATCCTTTCCATAAAATACAGATTAAAATGCTTACACGAAGAAATCTAATTTTGAAAATAACTTTTGAAAGAGTTAGAACAATAATGTTTATGTTTTAACCTTAATAAAACAGTCAAAGGAAAACAGGGAGAAAAAACTGAGTCTATGGAAAGAAATACAGTGGAAAAGTTTTATCCATTTTCTAAGTGCTTATTTTCTCAACAGTCTATAAAATTACTCTGAAGATTTACCATGGTGTAAAATCAGTTATGTATAAACAATTCTAAGTATTTTCTGAATTGTTCTATCTATGCAAGAAATGTGAGAAAGTTGGACACAATTACTCTACTAAGGTTTTTTTTACAAGAATTTTTGAGTGAATTTCCATAAAATTGTTTTAAGTCTATATTTTATTTTGCCAAGGGAGATAAAATATATACTCGTTGAAAACAACATATTTATAACAACCATAATTAAAATATTAAATTCTTAACCAATATATTTTAAATGTTATACGTATTTCAAAATATTAAAACACTTTTATCTAGGCCTTTCTTAGCTGGATAAGCTCTTTTAAAATATTAACTTTGGTTTAAATGTTTAAATGAGCTAAAAGTACATTTAGTATAGTCTTTTTTAGTGTTTAGCATGTATTTAATTCAGGTCATCCCTTCTTATACACATAACTTCCATTCTGAGATGCTTTCATTTGATATGTGAAAATACTCAAATCTTTTGATTTATAAGCAAGTACAGATTACCTGAGTTTTAATCTGTAAAATATAGTGTTCATTTCATTTGTTTCTGTTTCCACTTTTCTTTGTAAAATTCTATTCCCTTAAACAAAATAAGTATGAATATTTGCACATTACATAAATTTCAAGTTTTAATCTGTAAAGAGTATGTTCTCAAAAAACCGGAGTTTTAATCTGTAAAATATAGTGTTCATTTCATTTGTTTCTGTTTCCACTTTTCTTTGTAAAATTCTATTCCCTTAAACAAAATAAATATGAATATTTGCACATTACATAAATTTCAAGTTTTAATCTGTAAAGAGTATGTTCTCAAAATACAAACTTGTAAAAATTATTCATTATATACAATAATATTCCATAACATAGGCCTATTTGCTCAAATTTGTGCTGGAATTCTAGGATCTGGCCAAAACTTTAATTTCCGAGGTATGAGAAAATACAATGTTATACAATAATATTCCATAACATAGGCCTATTTGCTCAAATTTTTGCTGGAATTCTAGGATCTGGCCAAAACTTTAATTTCCGAGGTATGAGAAAATACAATGTTAGAAGAGATATTCTAAATCCAGAACCAAAAAAGGAAGAGAATCTGTTAGATATTCTCTGCTGTTGTAGTCTAAATGTAGGACATCCTGAAACTGATTAGATCCTGGACAGGACAGATGATCTTCTAGTCTATTTTGAGCATTACTGTGAAGCTCAGTTGAATTCGCTGTAGCTGTGAGAATCTTGCTGTAATGAATTGTGTCAGAGAGAATCAACAGTAAACAAGCTTTCTGTGATATTTCTCCCCATGGAAGGAAAAACCTTTCTTCCCTTCCTCACTCTCTCCCCCTTTCCCTACCTTTTCTCTCTTTCTTTCTGTACCTCTCTCCTCCTTCCTCTGTCCCTCCCTCTCTCTCTTTTTAAAAATATGCTAACAATTTAAAGTACAGTCTGCATATATGTATGGAAGAATTTGATATATTCATCAAAGTAAACTTGTTTCAATATGTTTATGCTCCATTTTTACCCTGTTATAACTAAGCCCCTTGGTCATTCTGGACAATACCAGATCAATTATGTAGAAAATGGAAGTGGTGATCTTTATAACTTAAGTAAAGAAGAAAAAAATCAACCTGCTGTTGAGGGGGTAACTGTGCTTGTTATCTAAATTTTCTATTTTAAAGTAAAATAAAAAAATAAATTATATGTTTCACAGCATTTATTAGATGATTGGTCAGCTCCTAATTTTCACATTAATTCACTGGTGAAGTAGATCTAAATTATGTGATTGAAGGAGTAAACTTGCTTTTTACAACCCCTACAAAACGTAAGTAAATTGTAATCATTTAAATTCCTTACAGAATTTAAAGGCAAATTACTGTTTTTTATTTGTCTATGTAGAGAAATTCTAAGACACATAATTTAACCTGTTCTTTTCTCATTAAAGCTACATGAAATATAATTTCTTCCTAATTTCCTTACCTTTAAATTAAAATTTGCTCTCATCTTCTGCTAAGTTACATTTATTTCTTTTCTTTTCTTTTTCTACAAATCAGTTCCTAATAATAATGAAAACGTCACAATTTTAGTCTGTAAAATTCAGTATTCCTATGTGACATTAATTGCTTTGCTTAAAAATAAGGGATCAAAGTTCCTAAAGTGAGTTTCAATATGATACACAAAAGCCCTAAAGGGAAAACACGACTTTTCTCATATGCACAAAATCTTTTTAAAACTATAGACTGGTTATATACCAAGACTTGATATTAAAAATTATAATTTGACTCACGAATTTATTAAAATAAATTCTTAATTTTAGAGTCACCTTATTCTGACTCAAGTAGCTAACAAAATCATGCCGTGGCACCACTGGTGATAGTTTCCAAACTTCGCTTCAGAAATTCAAGAGTATTCTGCCTGAATCTTGACTATAGAATTTTCTGTTGGCAAAATTTAACAAAATTTTAGTTTCCTAACTTCAGGAAATGCTTTGAGATTTATCTTTTTAAGAAGGTCAATTTCTTAGTAGCATGATAATTTGACCTTTTAAAACTTAGATTTAAAATATTTAATTTTTCTTATTGTTATATTTTTAAGTTTTATATTTTGTTTCCCTGACACAACTGTATGAAAAATGAAAAATTTTAAATGGTCCTCAGTGTTGCAAATATGACTTACATAGAAATTGTACCATTTACTATTTAATCCAAATGTTCTGAGTAAAAATTTTAGGGAAAGAATCCAAAACACCTGTGCAAAACCATAAGCATAAATTTTCTAAGTGTTTTAGAGAACATTGTATCATTGATTTTCATACCTCTGGTTCCAGTTTCTTTAATATAACTAGCATTTTCCTTTCTTTCACATATTGAGACACAAACATCATTAAAATGAATTTGAGTTTTATTTTTAAATCTCCTTGTAAAAATTAGGCTATATTATGTGAGAGAAAAAAGGTTATATTTGCCTGAATTAATTATTGGAGCAATGACAATTTAGAAATTATCAGGGATTTGGATTACACGTTTACTTTGAAAATAAATGCTTTGTTGTACCTTTTCAGTACCCAATTTGGTGTCTGACAATGTAGGAGATATAAGGTGCAATTTGAGACTACTGAACTCTGTGATCATGAATGTGCAAAAATTTAACCATTCAAATTCCAATCTCAATCTATTTAATTTAAGATATTTATTTAAGATACTTAATAAAAATAATGTAGGTAGGTTTTATAAACTTCACTAAACTGGTTTTTGACCTATACTCTCAAATGTCATGCATAACTCAGTTGAATATTCCTCCCAACTGTCCATTTGTGGTTAAAGTAGCTTAAAAACAGTAAATTCTATTTTCATTAATAAATATCTCTAGATTTTAAGATAACTAGCCATCGAAGAATCAGTATTAATGGTTAGAGAGAAGATGGTTTCCTACATACAGGTAGTTGTGCTTTTTTTAAAAAAATATTTTAAACTTTCTTCTCTCTAGAAAATGAGCAGGTATTTCATGGGCAGGAGTAACATAGCTCCGCATTAGAATACATGGTATATAGACCAGTGAAAACTCTGAATGTTTCATTGGCTCTTAGGCAAACTGGTTTTTGTTTTTTATTTTTTTCTTTCTATGGATGTTCAATGGACTCTTCAATTTAAAGTAATACCTTCTTTCAGCTTTCTTTGCACAAAAGCAAAAGTACTCATACAATCTAAAAAAGAAAATATTTTAATTCATAAAACTAATAAATGTGGCAATGAGGCCTTTGGAAAAAGCTGACCGCATGGATCCTGTAAAAGCCCCAACCCATTTTAATTGTAATCACAGTGAAGGGACTAATATTAAGTTGGTTTCTAAAAAAGTTAACTAACCAGTTCAAAGGACATAATGAATTCTGAAATTTAAAACATTGTTTAAAATTATACTTTCTAGTCCTTTGCATGATGTCTAGACTCTCAAAAAGAAAGACAAATTTATCAGTATTGCCTACCTTAATATTTGCAGTTTAGAAGGCAAGACATATTATTAACATGAACATGTTTGAATATCTATTTTGTTATTTTCAGCTGCACATAATTGTTCTTTTAAAAGGCTCTTTGAGGTCAAATGTGGTCTATTGGCTTTGAGCTTCAGAGTTTTTTTAACATTTAGTGAAAGTTTCAATGCTGTCTTCAGTGACCAAAACAACATTTTTAAATAATATTTTTCACACTTTCAGAATATGTTCATACATAGTTTTTCTAACAATATAAAATGCATTGGTTTTATTGCTGCAAACAAGAGAGTCTACATCTGGGTAATCATGCCTTTTAATGATCATGCATCTATATATTTCAATGACTTGTCAAAGACATACATGTTCTACATTTAAACAAATAATACTGTGCTTCCTTCAAAGAGAGTTGAAATAAATATACCTGTAGTAAAAGAACACAGTTTTTCTAGCATCAGAAAACATTATGGTTAAAATTTTTGTGTGAGCTGGAAATGTACCCATCACTTAGGCCTAATACTCGTATATGGGTATATTTAGGTGGAAGAGGACAAACATTCTACAAGAAAAGGTACCTAATAGGGGCAAGAGAGTAACATGACAGCTATTATGGAAACAATGCTTTTGAATTTCCTAACTTTTACGCCCACAAACTCACAACCACTTGTGTTTACTTTCCTCTTTTAAAGTAACATTTTAAAATTTGTGCTCACACATTAATGCTTTTTTTTTTTTGACAATAAATTGGGATTAGAGTTACCAACTCAAATTCTATTAGAGAATTAACAATCAGTGTTGTGCTAGGTCATAAAATATATGTATAATAAACACAATGAGCTTGGGTGTTGTTAATATTAACAGTTACACAACTCTGCCTTGTAAAATATTCCCAATTTAAATCAGGTATCTTGAAATTTTTCAACTGACATTTAACTACTGATGAGAAACAAAGACATTAGAAAGAAAACGAGAGATAGAAAGAAAAGATGAGCATGATTAATAGGTGTTTGTTTCATAAAGACTCCAAGGAATCTTTCAAATCCTTCACTGGGACCCCTCCTATATCCCCACCGAGTAAAGAGATGGTAAAGTGCACGCGCCTTTCAAAGCTATCACAGGACTGAGTAGAGTTACTCAACCTGTTACTGACGCTACATTATGCCACTTGCGTCCTGTTTTGTGAAGTGAAGTACTCTCTGTGTATTGGGCAAGGTTAAACACTGTATTCAGTAAGTACATTTTTTTCAAATAGTCACCTAAATTTTGCCAAAGAAGAGAAGGTTTTACATTGAGTCTAACGTTGCAAAAAATTGCTCATGAAGTCAAAAACACCCTTCTTGTTCGGTGTCCCTTCCCTACACTTCAAGAACTTGCATTTTTTACTTTCCAAGTTCTTTTGATAAAAAAAAAAAATGGCTAATCTGCTTCGCGGTTTTTTTGAATCACTCTTTTTAAAGAATCACTCTTGTTCTCCAAACTAACTTCGTAGAAATAGAGGGGAAGTTACACTTCGTACAATATTTGAATCTTTAAAGCTATGGGTATCCGAAACAGAAATTCACTTCTAATAAAGATCTTGCCATTCACAACTGTACCAAGATAACTGTCTAATGTATTTATGAAGATTCTGTTGGGTAATTAAAACTGGACCCATAGACGTAGTGAGTACACTAGCACAAAATGTGTCGCAGTTTGCTTTTGGAAGATATTTCTTTGCAGCGGCATGTAAAATTTTTAATAATCCTGTCAAGTATGTTCATGAATAATTTATTAACCCCCAATTGTTGAAGTACAGTGCGTAGACACACACACTACATGTGTGCATATATGTGTATGTACACACACACACGCCCGTGCAGGGAGGACTCTATTGCCGTATTCCAAAAATGACAAAGAAAAGTCAGAATAAACAAGAATTTTAATTAGATGTCTACAATCTCACTCATTAAAGGGCAGTGCTGCGGGGTTAAACAGGTATGTTTAAAAAAACAAAAACAAACAAAAACCGGTTGCCTTAAATCGGGGCTTCCCGCAGGATATCGCGCTGAGCTAAGGGCGGGAGGGCGTATCTGCGGGGCGGTGGGGGCCGGGACCCCGACACCTTCCACCCCGTCCCAGGGTCTCTCAGCGAACGGAGCCGGTGACTGTCCTAGGTGAGCTCCGAGGAGAGGATAGAGAGCGGGAGCGCGTCCACAAAGCGCCCGGGGCCGCCTGTGCAGAAAGGCTTCCAGATGCTGGCGGATCCCGGCTCCTTCGACTCCAACGCCTTCACGCTTCTCCTCCGGGCGGCTTACCAGAGCCTGCTGGACGCGCAGGCAGACGAGGCCGTGTTAGGTAAGCCGCTCGGCTCCGAGCTGGATCGGCCAGGGTGGAGGGGCGCTCGGAGCCGAGGAGACAGACCGAGCCAGAGGGGGAAAGCCCCGGGAAGAGGAAGTCTCCGAGCTTTGCCCTTCGCTCCGGACGGAGTGTGGGGACGTGACTCTGCCAGGACCCCGAGCGGACCTTGAGCATTGTTCTATCCCCACTTGGCACCTGCACGTAGCCAGCTACACTTTCCTGGCCTGATTTCCCTCCCAGTCTCTTTGTTCCTTTGTAAAGCCCGTGTTCAAGTCTTGTTTGTGGCCTAAACAATCGGAGGTTTTCAGCCTGGTCTGCTGCATCAGCTGTTATGACATTTGGATTTCATCTGGGGAGCTCTCTGCAATTCAAGCTTCCAGGGCTAGGCTGGCAAAGGTTTAAAGGAGTCTGTTTCCGAAGTAATTATTGAGTCAAACAGTGTTGACGTTTTCCACCTTGGAGAATATCTCAAGTTCCTGTGACCACTGCAACATTCTAGTTCAGTATGTTTTACACAGGTTCTACGCCTAGAACCTTAAAACATGGTGCATAATGCTTTGTTCTGCATCAGACCGGGAGGCAAGTCTCTTTTAAGCGGCCCGGTCAGTGATTGCGAAGTGCAGTGTCAGTATGGATTGAAGGCATATTTTAAGACAACGCTTTTAGATAATTTTCTTAAATATAAATATTCCAACCATTCAAAACATTTTTTTTTCTGTAGTTTCATGAACTAAACACTTAAACAAAAAGTATTAAAGTGGAAGTTCTTCAAACGAAAATAGTAACCACCACCTGGGTTAATCTCAAGAAGAAAAGTCTGTCAAAACCTGAAAATACTGATATAATTTTGAAATTTGTATTTTATATTCTGAACTCATGCCCTCCCTTCTAACCTTTTGATGTGTTAATGTCCACGGAGACATTTACCCTAAAATTCATCATATTTAAAGTGAAAGTTTATTCATTCTAAAAGTTACACTATATAAAATATTTTTCTGGTTTTTCCTTTGAATTTACTACATCTAGTACTAGAATGACCAGCGTATTGTTATTGGTGGGGGAGGGGCTAGAATTTTTTTTAAACAGTAAAAATATTAAGGGAAAATAAAAGAAGATAATTGAAACCAAGTAACAGCAGAACTATTGATATGTTCTCTTTATTGTTTTGCAATTGACCTCGTTGCTAATCTCATTTACTTATAATTGACAGTCCTTACAGTTGAAATATTTTTGTTACCTTGTTAGGAGTTTTTACACAAATTAAAATATCCTTTTTGGAAACATGACTATAAAGAATTTATTATTACAGGCATCACTGGCAATTAATTTATTTTAGATCACCCAGACTTGAAACATATCGACCCAGTGGTTTTAAAACATTGTCATGCAGCAGCTGCAACTTACATATTAGAGGCAGGAAAGCACCGAGCTGATAAATCAACTCTGAGGTACAGGATTTATTTAAATATCCATTTGTTTTCAAATAGTACCTTTATAATTCCAATTTCAGTTTTCAAAATGGAGACTAAACTTTGGTTTTGTCTTTTTTTTTTTTTTTCCCTCTAGCACTTATCTAGAAGACTGTAAATTTGACAGAGAGCGAATAGAACTGTTTTGCACGGAATACCAGGTTACTTACTTTAAAATGTTAAATTTAAAACAATTTAAAAAAATTAACAATTACTATTTTTTTTTCCTACTCTGTTTGCAAACATGTGTTTTCTTTCTTTTTGTCTTTTCTTTTCCTCCCCAGAATAATAAGAATTCCATAGAAATCCTACTGGGAAGGTAGGTACTGTATAAGGTGTCAAGCTGAGGCACTTTTCACTTGCAGGTATGAATAAAGTGCTGGTGTGAAACAAAACAGGGCAGAAAACCCGGGGATCTTGACCCAAAGAGAAGGGGCCAAAGGGCAAGTGAAATAATTGAAATTAAGCTTATGTTTTTAAAGATCATATTTATTGAGATGATTTTTAAATGCTCTTTTACTATTTAGAACTTGAA
Source organism: Galeopterus variegatus (assembly GCF_000696425.1). Lineage (NCBI taxonomy): Eukaryota > Metazoa > Chordata > Mammalia > Dermoptera > Cynocephalidae > Galeopterus > Galeopterus variegatus. The sequence continues at coordinate 16,965 of NW_007733951.1, forward strand.
AATAAAGTTTAACAGTGTTTTAAATTCAGAATGGATTAAAATGAGGGGTGGTGGAAGATAGACACCATTCTTAGCAAAGATAAATACTGAAAGTTTTTCTGTAGCTATTATGTACAAAATTATCATTGTATCTTTCAGTATAGGCAGATCTCTTCCTCATATAACTGATGTTTCTTGGCGCTTGGAGTATCAGATAAAGGTAATGCTTAACAAACTGTTCTCTAGGGGGATTTAGGGAACTTAGAAAAATAGGGTTAGAGGCTGATTTGTATATGTTGTGTTGTTTTTAGACCAATCAGCTTCATAAGATGTACAGACCTGCATATTTGGTGACCTTAAATATAGAGGTATTTATAGATAAGCCCTGCCTAAAAATGAAATGTGTAATAAAATTTAAAATTAACTTGATTTAAATAAACAGCATTTTTTTCTTCCCTAGAACACTGATTCGCGATCTTACCCAGAGATTAGTTTTAGTTGCAACATGGAACAATTACAGGTACAGTATCAGGATCTGTGAATATTCCTTTTAGTAGATGTTTGAGAATTATGTTTATGGAAATTTCAAAAGAAGAACGATCTAAACAACTGTCAGCAGATAAAGAAGGTTGGTTAAGGATTTCATGGGAAGAAGGCTTCAAAAGCAGTATTTTGACATAGGCTTCATTTTTGAAATTAAGATGTTACTAATAGAGAATTGGTCTGTATTTGCTATTCCCCTGATTAAAGTAAACTTCTGAAGTGTAGTGTTTAGTGTAAATTCCTTCTATTCATGATGAGTTTGATTCAATAAGATAAAGCAGAATGAAGAGCATGGCTTTGAAAATGTCCTCTTTGCTTTCAGAAATTGAATTAAACTTTCAAAATTGGATTTTTAAACATCAGTTTTAAATGACTTTTTAGAAAGGGAAGTGTAGCTAAAATTCTTAGACTGTTTATATTGCCAATTTAAGACTGGGGAAATTCAAAACTACATGATTAATGGATATGACAACGAATTTATTTCTTACCACTTAAAAAAATGAAGATCATTACTGAAAATTTAGATGAAAATGAATTTTTCAAAATCATCTCCTGCAGTCTTTATAATGTAGCTATTAATCAAACTTTAAACTTTCAGAACATTTGTATACAGCATAACCTTTGATAGATAACTTGAGAAATTTAATTTAGATATACCTTGCCTGTTAAGATTCGGTTAGAAATCATTTTCAATCTGAGGGCAAATAGCCGATTTGAAGATGAGATATTTTAGAAGAAACGCTGCTTTTCATAGATACTGGTTTGTCAAAAGTTAAAATCCTTGTGAATTTTAAACTTGTTTAGAAAGTGTCTCCCGACTTTTCTCTTGCATTTTTCTCAAACTTGGATACTCCTTTTCGTGATTCATCCTAAAAAGGTGGCATTATATACGTCTTTTAGGACTTGGTGGGGAAACTTAAAGATGCTTCGAAAAGCCTGGAAAGAGCAACTCATTTGTAACTCGGGGGAGTTCACGATCCACCCCAGTCTAGAGGAAAACCAGCAATGTCTTGCCTTCAGTGGAACCACCGTTTGTGCGAGCTGGATGTCCTCCTTTTCAGTAAAAGAAAAATTTTTCATTTTGAGTTTATATCACTCATCTATTTTGACACTTTTTTTTTTACACGTGTGAAAGAGTTGAGGGACATTCTGCCCAAGTATTTGAATCATTTTTAGTTTTAACTGTACATTTTCCCTATATTTTGATCTTTTTTAAGTCTTATGAAGGAAAGTAGACAGTATTACACTCTGAATAAACAAGGTGGTGTTCCCACAAAAAGAATGGTGATATTTTGTTTGGATTTGAGTTTGTGTGTTAATTATTACTTTGTGTGAAGAGCTGCGTACAGTTAGCGTGAACTTTTAACGATCCCCTTTTCTCTGGATTGAAGTTAAGCACAGTGGGAAGGATGCGATCTCGGGGGTTTGTTGCAGACCCCCGCTTCGGAACTCGGGAAGCGGGCGCGATCGCCTCGCGGCGGGAGCCGGCCCGGCCCGTTACCTGCACCGGGGGCTCGCCCGCAGCCCGACCCCCGGCCGCC